>NC_048422.1:8735733-8744444 GCF_013103735.1 Etheostoma cragini
TTTTTGGAAAATGGCTGCAATGAAACAAAGAGTGACAAATTTAAAGGGGTCTGAATACTTTCCGTACCCACTGTATGTGCACATATTTTCTATTTTAGAGGAAACGAGAATTGTGTAAACACATTTTAAGAATAAAAAAATGCATGCAAGTTCTTTTATATATCATATATCACATGCATCAAGTTTTGTAATACATACACATATATACAGTATATATGTATATATAACAAGACTTGAATTAATTTTTATATACTCACTTTTTTTCTCAATTGTTTTACCAAATTGTCTCAATATACGGTATTTATAATGTAGTTAGTCTGTGCTTTGCTCTACATAAATTGATATTGTAATTTTTTCACTCTCATACTCTCCCTACGGCATACTCACTTTTCTAAACCTGTCACACAAAAATTCTGGGTCTTGCAAAAGAAGATCTTTTGTCACAGGAAAGCTAGCATGGGCACACACACACACACACACACACACACACACACACACACACACACAAACACACACACAGGGAAAAATGTGATCAGGGACAATGACATCCAGTGGCCCAGTTGCTAGGCTGCAGACGCTGTAGTAATTGCTATTTGGTTGTGTTAGTAGCCTCCCTGTTGCTTTGTGTGTGTTTGTCTGTATGCGTCCCTATGTGTGTGCAGACATTCATGTCTTTCTGTGCTTGTGCATGTGTTGGTAGTTGATTCTCTTGCTATGACAACACGAAGGAATGCCTTTTCTTTCAATTTCTCTTTTCATCTACTTTGTTTTTTTTTAATAGAAAATGTTCAACTGATAATGTTCAAACAGTCTTGATCCTTGTTGGCCTTGATAAAAACACTAAATACCTAAAACTTTCCTGGGTCTGAAACCCTATTCATGCTGTCATTTAGTTTTTACTTTTATGCAATCAATTTGACAAAACACAAACTTTGCTGAATGCAGTTGAGTGTCAGAATAACAAACCAAGGGGACTGACGCTAGCAAACAAATACTTCCATTTATTGGTCTGTCTATCATGCACATCTCATTTGGTTTAGAAATCACGTTTGTCATATTAGAAATCCTACTGGGAAGATCTGAATCCTCCGCACTGAATGGCATAACCCGTTTAGGCAGATGGCTTTGGTCTCTGCTTGACTCGGCCTGCCAATGTCGGGCTCACTGCATTTTAGATTACCTTAGTCATGTGTCATGGGAGGAATGTAAATAAAACTTTGGGACCAAGTCAAAGAGAGACAGAGACAGAGACGCTGTGGTGCCTTTTTGTCCAGACCAGCTGCCGTGGCTAACGGTAATGTAATTGTGGTATAATATTTTTACCCAGCGCTCTGAAGCTATCCCGAAGCATAAGCAAACATGTGTGTGTAACTGTGTGAGATAAGTGTATGTGTGTGTGTGTGTGTGTGTGTGTGTGTGTGTGTGTGTTTTTGTGCGTGCTGTAATTTAATGTAATTGATTTAAAACTGACTACATTTGCCTGCACAGTATGTGCACTTGTTCGTCTCATTAGAAGTATGTGTATATCTGAGTACAAAGTTATGATGAGTATATCTGAAGAGGGCCTTTAGCCCATAGGCATGCAGTCTTGTTTCTGTTGTAGTAGCTTAGCTTTGATTGCACATCATTATATATAACTAACCTTCACTTGGGTATGGTTGAAAACTTTTGGATGTCTAGGTCTGTCTCAGCGACATAAACTGTGTGCCCTTCATTGCAATGCTCTTTGATTATGCAGGACTTCCAGTCGTGTTTGCACACTTGTTGCCATTAACTTACTGACTGAGGGCATACAAATTGAAACTCATATGTTCTTTTCTTGTCCTTTTCTACTTTTCTTCTCTACCTATCTTCCTCTCACCCTCCCATCCACTCTCTGGTCTCCAACACACACACACACACACACACACACACACACACACACACACACACACACACACACACACACACACACACACACACACACACACACAAAACAATGATGCCCTGGCATTTCAGGAATGTCTCTGGGCCAATTGGAAACAGCCGTGTGTGAGAGATGAATGAATGAAAGGAGGATGAATACCTTATGAGAGCATCAGGAGTTGATCAGTGAGAGAGAGAGACTGAGACACACACAAAGGAAAAGAAATGGAGCTGTGTAGGGCGAAAAATAAGGTTCTACGGTAAAACACAGACATTATCTGTTAAGAACAACGTTTTAACCAACAGAAATGATGGCAGAATCTTCTAAAATAACATACAAGCTGTAATAAACGTGGAAGCATGGAAAAGGACAGCAGGGAGGTATGTAGGGAAGGAGTTGTTGAAAGGTTTGCATTGAGGGCCATTATATGTGGACACTTAGATCACCCCCCCGGCCTGCCTCTCGCTACCTCTCATGGTCACTTAGCCACCTGACATCACAAATCTTTCTCAAAGCTCGGAGAATAATAACAGCTCCTGTTTCACAGGAAATAAAAAAAAAATAAGTGGCTTCACACCTCTAAACCAGATCACACCTTGAGCACTTGTCTTGATTTTTTGTCATCTCATGGAAAGGGTCTGATCAGATGACCAAATAGGTTTTCAAGAACACAGGCTCCTAGATTCACTGTGCGTGTATAAGCGAGTTTTGGCGTGATAACACAGCTGTGAAATGGAACGTTTTTCACAACAAAAGACTTCTTTAGGCATGATCATTGAAAACTGTTCATTGTTTAAAACTGAGTCAAATAACAGCTGCGGAGATCAAACTGTGGCATGGGAATCTGAATGGCAGCCATTATCTCCTTGCTTGAGAGCAAATTATTTCTCCACATATTTCTCTCTCTCCCTCTCAATCCATGCCATTTTCAACTATTTCCATTCCATTCGTTTGAAATTTCTGTTTCACATTCTAAAGCCATTGGGGAAGGGCTCCATATATTAATAGGGCAAAACAAAAACCACACCAAAAAGGCAAAACTCCTTCAGAAAAAAGGAAATAAATGTGTTTACTGTACAGTCTCCTTCTGATTTTATACTTGCTTAACTTGCCCCAGACCTCTGCATAAACTGGTAGCATTGAATCCAGAAGCTTAAGCGAGGCCAGGCATTCCTTTCATGCTACTTCACTCTTACCATATTTCATTATTATTTGTCTTGACTGTGCAGTGAAGATTGCCAGGAAAGTTGAGAAACAGCACAGTGCCACTTACTGTATGAGTGATTCATTCATTTAAAAATAATCTTCTTAGGTCGAACGGGGAATTGAATTTTCCAAGCTGTAGCCTCACATGCCTGGACCTTTCTCCACACTTTGTTTCAATTATTTTCATTGTTTTATTTTATTATTATGGCAACAAAGACAGATCTGGTATCAGCCTTCATGAGGACAAACAAAATAAAACAACAACCATGTGAGAGGTTTGAGATTTCTGTTATTCAGATACATAACCGACTGCACCTTTAAGAATCCAGTGGTGTTTGGGCCTTGAGGAATAATTGCCTTTGTCAGGGGGCACTGCAGCCGGTCGACCACTTTGGCTAACAGAGGATGGAGTCTTGCACTGTGTCACGCTGTAAGTAACACAGGATGACACTCAACGCATCAATAGTCATCATCTTTCACTCTTCCAAGTGGAAGATGGAGGGCAGACCAATTATTTCCCTCTGCTCTTTATCCTTGCAAATCCTCTGGCCAATTTAACGATCTCTTTTTGTGTCAGCTGGGGGTCAAACCCTCAACACTTTCTACACTGCCCTTTATTGTACTTGGCAGGAAAAACACAAAGTCTCTGTGGATTCTTCTTTATGCCTCAGTACCATCTCGATTGGAGCTGCCTGATAATGGAAAAAAAAATGAATCGAATAACGAAATCACAATTATTTAACACAATTACTCATTGACTTTTGGAAAGATGTTGCAATTATTGAATTAAAAAAGTGAAACCGTTAAACAATCAACATTGAAAACACCTTGAACTCGTAACACTTTTCCTGTTTGAATTGTTTTTCTTCCATTCAGAACACTTGACAAAATAAGAGTTTACTTGCAAAACATAACGTGCCACAGAAACGTTTTTTGCAATAACTCTGTTTCTGTAATTGTTAGGAGTCAAATTTAGCCACACTTTACTATTGAAACAAAGGTACAAAAGTACAAGTGCAGTACATAACACTGATGTTAGACAAGACACTTTGAGAGAGACGTAGTCGAAGGGGAAGAATAAGGACGTAAGCTACTGAGGTCGACATAATGCTCTTACAGTAGCGTAACTAGAAATTGTCATTTCATCCCAGAAACTCCAGTCACTACTACTAAGCAGCGTTTTACTGTGCAAAATTGAAATTTGAGTGTGTTAAAGCTGCTGAAGTGACAAGTCTCTAGTCTCACTGTAAGAGGTAAAGCTCTGTCACCTTGGCAATAATAGCCTGAGGCTCTGTCCCTGCCGCGACAATTGCCTCTTAGCTGCGGTGTCCATGATGGGGAAGTGAGTGACAAGCTGGGACTGACCAATCAGAGGTGTCAGAGCCTGCCACATGCACAGCTAAATGCCATCACTCACAGAGAGCGATGAGGCAGGCAGGTACCACCCGAGTCCTCGGCGTCTGAATCAAAACAGCTGAGTCCTTTAAATTGAGCTGTCAGATCCAAAGCTGACAGACAGACAGACAGACAGGAAGACAGGGAGACATCAAAAGTGTCTGCCCTGTAAAGCTTGAGGCCATTATTGTGAATTCAGCCTGCTGCTTTGTGCAGCAGCCCTCTGTGCTGTCTTTTTACATACTCCGTGTTCTCTTTACGGAGTTATGAAAGGTGTCACATTTCTGGGGAGGCACAAAGGCTCGTTCTGCACACCGTCTGAAACCTTCAGATACATATATCTACTGATACTGTGAAGAGAGGGCAAACACACACACACACACACACACACACACACACACACACACACACACACACACACAACAAAAGAGCAGGGTTGAGCTCACATACAGTACACAACCAACAAAACTAAACATCAAAAAGACACAGTATTTTGTGCCATTCTGTACACCTTGGGGTTATTCTGACAGTTATTCTTGGTAATAATGTAATGCTATTTTAATGGGATGTTAGAATAACATCTTTCTTAACTCTCTGCCACATCAGAACCTAAGAGTTGAACTGAACAAATAACTCCCACTTCAGCAGTATCCACAAGGAATGGCTAACACCAGAGCTTTTGACAGTTAGTTAGTTGGCCAATGTGTGTATATTACTTATACCTGTGTTGGGGGCTTTGACACATTGGGGCTGAGTACCAATTCATATTCATTTTAAATTTAAGTCTTAGTCTAAACAGACTCAAACTGGATCTGCAGGGGTAGCTGAAGCTTTTACCCGGTTCAAAGAGTACTACATCTGTCAAACAGGCATTTTCTTAGATAGGGTGAGGCAGTTATTTAACATGTTATAATTTATCAACTTATGTCCGTAAATGTACAAACTAATCATCTTCAACTTTTCTGAGTGAACTGACTAGACCAAGTCCCCATTTTCACTGACAGATTCAGTAATTCTTAGCAGAGCAGCCCCCCCACACACACACACCTCACTGGTGAAAGAGAGCATGCACCGTTGTCAGCTGATCTGTAATTCACAGCATGGTGGTGACAAAAATCGACACTCCGTCATGGTTAACTCTTGGTTTGCAACAGGAATTGAACAGGGGTCTCCCGTGGTCAAGTTTGTTGTTGACCCATCCGTCCACCCTGACCTCCTCTTTAGAACAACGTTCCCTCACTGCCTTCTTTGATCCCATCATAATTACAGCCCCTAGAGGGCTTTGTCACTTGAACATTAGTCTTGCTTTGCCAGAGGGTCTGGCTAGTTCACACAGCATTCTGGGATGGGAGAAAAACATGCTCTGGTTTATTGAAACCAACCACAATTGTCATGGCTCTAAGCACCAAGCAGAGACCCGCTGCAAAATAGCCTTGGGAAGGAAACTGTACAGATAGTCTAGCTACCTGTCTGGATTGACACTGCAGAGATCTGAGGACCAGTTAACCATAGTCCTCATATATCCACTGGAGTTTAACATTACAACACAATGAAAGCAGAAGGTAACGGATATCCAATGGAACGCAGTGGATATATACTACTTGAACATAAATGTGTCGTCATGGGACTTATTGAAATGATGGATGCTTCAGTTCTTTTTGGGAGGAAAGTCTCCATGGTGATATTATTATTATGTGAAACTGTAAAAGATTCCCATGTCCATTCTAACGATTTCCAGAACTCTGTTTTAAAAAACTAACAACCACAGTAAGTGTGTGATTGGAAGGTTTTGCTTCTTGCATCTTAAGGGTTGTGTTGAATGTACACATGCTTCTATGTACCAATAACCAAGAAAATAATTTAGGTCATGTCTAAGAAAGAACATCACTGTGACATTGGATTGGAAATTAGAATGTGAACTTTTCCCTCGACAGTTGTTAAATTTCCCTCAGATTATAGCAGAGTGACCTGTTCACTGTGCATCGCAGATGGGATTTAATGCTTGTCAACAAAGGGCAAGTTTGACAGCAAGGAAATGACAGCGTGAAGAATAAAGGACGCCCCTCCCATTGAATATGTTGTAACACGTCCTTCTGTGAAGATTCCAAAGCCGATAAAAAAGATCCAATTCCCTCGTCCTTGAGAGAAAATGTCCCTAACTTTCCAATCCTGGAGGCAAAAACGGGCAACTGACAGAGCTATGAGGTAACAAATCAAGTGGGAGTCAGTCTGCATAGTTAAATGAACAGTGATCTCATTCTCTCTGCAGCATTTTGGTACATGCCTAACCACAATGGGATGCTCCTATCACACCTATCCTCATTCCTCTGAGTTCTTTTTGGATTCAACAGCAAAGAGAAGCAAACACAAGCTGATGCCTCAGTTTTGAGATTGGTTTCCCCCTTCTTTTATTTCTCTCTGACTTCAGCCAACTCGCTGGCAATATACCATGTTTTTTTCCTAAAAGATTAATAATACCATGACGTCAACTTTATTGAATCCTTAAGACAGTTGTCCTTATCTTGCTCATCACCCTTTAGAGTAAATTATACACGAGGCTCCATGTTGCAGGTTTGCAGTTCAACCACCATTTACTGTATTTTGCAATAAATAAGCACCATATATTTATATATATTTTATCTGTGATTTAAGGTGGTATTATGTGTCTGTGGTGTTTTGGTTTAGGGTTTGTGTCCCATCTTCAGTCTCTGGGTGAGCTGATCAAATCTGCAGCTTTCTGCGTCACTAGTCGAGATGAGGTGGCTAGCCGTAGCATGCCAGCTAGATATGGTGTTTTTTGAAAATGAAACCATGAAACCAAAATACATCTTGTGATCCGGAGATGTAGTTTTTTTTTTCAATCTCAGTCTGCTTCTATACATATTAAAATGCATTGATTGAGATCCATGTGTTTCATTCAGTTGATTACTTTTGCTAAGAAATGGTAGGACATTTTCAGTTTTACTATGTAAACAGTTTTACAGAGGCCTTAGAATGTAGCTGGACCTCATCATTAGATACCAGCCCCTGGTTCAAAAATCCCTGTTAGCAGCACCAAAGGCTGGATACATCACATGGAGATCAGTAGTTTTACAGTCAGAGAGAAAGGCTGGAGGCAGGGGAGAGTACCGTGTGTGTCTTCCCATGCCTTCAATTAGTTTCGGGTGATTTGATGAATATATCCGCGATTGGCTGGGTACATCGCTGTTTTTTTCGAGGGGAGGTTATTGTCATTTTATCGAGGAAATTTCAATGGTCTGCCTCTGAAGACTGAGTGAGAGCCACTGATCAGCGGGCAGAAAAAGACAACGTGTAGAGACAGAGTATATTTTCACATCTACCTCTGAATGAAGGGGCGTTTGGACCAAACCAGAGTTGGAATCACTGTTGGAACAGTGGAATGACAAACCAAGATGGTACTGGTGAATTTATTTGTGTTTCTGTTTGATTGAAGTGTGTTTTAAAGTGAATTAAAAAGGCATAATAAGGCTAGGCTTAGTTTGGCAAAAAAGAGAAACTCATAAATAATTTCCATTCTTGACTTGACTAATGTCCTTTCTTCCACTGTGAGTTTATTTTATTTAAAAAAGCTAAGCTTGTGGTCGAGCTTGAGTTTAAGCTTGAGATTGTGAACTTGGTGTAACGTAGCGAACTCGCCGCTCAAACACATCCCCCAGCTGAATATCCGGGTCACTAAAGGCAACGGCCAGTTGGAAGGTTTTACCATACGCCAAACCCTACCTTCAGTCTCTTCATGTGTCTCCTTTCTGTCCCTTTGTTATCATCATACTTTTTAATTGCTTCCACTCTCTATCTCTTACACTTCTTCCCCATCTCCTTTTTTCAGTGGTGAGTTCAAATCATGAGGACAACCAACCTCAACGCTCACAACCTATCATTAGTTGACTACAAACTGCTTTTATGGCAAACAGCGCCTTAACTATATTACAGGACTTTGCGATTGCAACCTGTCATTTTATTTTATCGGCCAAACTGATATTAATAGTACTGGATTGCAGAATCATGTGTGATTGTAAGTGTGTGTACTTTAACATATTCTGGTCATAGAACATCTTCTTATTAGGAAATAGCTATTATTACAGAGCAAACTCTCCTCTATATGGAAATAAAAACATTAAGCGAGAGGCAGAGGCAGGCAGCTAGTGAGGGAGTTGTGTGTGTGTGTGTGTGTGTGTGTGTGTGT
>NC_048422.1:8744764-8757941 GCF_013103735.1 Etheostoma cragini
AGAGAGAGAGAGAGAGATGTGTGTGTATGTATGTGTTTGTGTGTG
This sequence comes from Etheostoma cragini, assembly GCF_013103735.1. Classification (NCBI taxonomy): domain Eukaryota; kingdom Metazoa; phylum Chordata; class Actinopteri; order Perciformes; family Percidae; genus Etheostoma; species Etheostoma cragini. The sequence goes on from NC_048422.1 coordinate 8,744,810, forward strand.
TGTGTGTGTGTGTGTGTGTGTGTGTGTGTGTGTATGTGAGCACATTTGGACCAAGTAGTCTTTTTTTAATGGAAGACTAAGATTAATTTAAAACAAAAGCAAATGAATGTTGAACTGTGTTCAAACTGATTTTTCAAACTAATAATTTTAAATGTCGCCAGGTTTACTGACACCATGCACTTCTGTTGCCTTGCAGAGGCAGCAGCTGCATTTAGTCCATTATGATGATTTTATTAAAAGCAGACTTTAATAAAAAACGCTGCTTCACTTCTGGCTTTGTTTTAATGACAGATGCTTAGATTGAAAACACATTTTTCATTTTGAGATTTATTTATTTTTATACTAATTATGGGTCATATGAGCTTTCTTCTTTACAGTTGTGGTTTGTAAACATAAAATGGGTCCTTTATTTTTGAATTATATTGGGTTATTATCCATCCTCCTTTTCCTGGAACATCAGTAGATTTTACTCCTGGCCTTGAAGGGGCGCTCTTGGTTCACTGTTTAGTTTTCAAGAAAGTAAGGAACATTGAACATTTTCTGAAGCGATGTAAACGTGGGGGTCAGTGCATTCTGTACCTTTATTATCATTATTTATAGTATTAACCGAACACTTCAAGATTTATTCTAAATGTAGCAACAGTTAAGTTAACACAACCTATCCTTTTTAAATCTCAAAATCCTCTTTTCCACAGAGAGTAAACGGAAAAAAGTTCTTCAGAGTCTCCAAAGTAGCAAATGATTCTCACTTTTAGTGAAAGTTGACGAGGCCACACAATCTGGGGCTTAAGCGGGATGCAATACCGTTAAATAAGTGTGTGTATGTGTGTGTGTGTCCTGAGGGAAAAGAGGGATCTTGGTTTAGAATAGGTAACAGTGGAATGTAATTGAGCTGAAAATTGAAAAGCGGAGCCGTGGCAAAGCCAAGATGGTGTGTGCGTAAGTGCGTGTGTGTGTGTGTGTGTGTAAAAGTATGTCTGTGTGTGTGTTATTGTGCTTATGTTTGTTGTGTGTGTGTGTGTGTGTGCCTGTGTTTGTTTGTGTTTTAAAACCAGAGTGGGATGGCAGTGTAATCCTTGTGCTGCTGGACCCCCAAGGATAACAGCATTTACTGCTGTGTGGGTGAGCCACACAGGCATGCATACCAGAGCACACACACACACACACACACACACACAGACACACAAACACACACACACAGACAGACAGACACATACACACACACACACACACGTTCTATGCCAGCTACCTGAGAGTGTAAAGAAGAGCGAGGATGAGAGCATGCTGAGTCTCACTCCCCCTTCTCCTGAGAAACACTCGCTTGGAAAATTGGAAACAGCTTTGGCGTCTCCTCTGGGCATCACTCATGATGCTTCGTTTTACACAGTATATACTTAATGCACTGTGCATAGAAACAGGTGATATAGCTGTCACATCATAGTATAAAGTCATTTTTTTACCACATGTCAATGTTGTTTCTGAATTATTAGCTTTGCAACCTAGAAGCCAGAGTCAATGATTACCACAAGGCAGAACATTCCTGATGTAAACAAGTATGACGCAATAGAGGTGAAGCTCCCCGCAGTGTTGCAGAGATGAGGTTGTCGCCGCTTAATGTGTCATCAATAAAAAGTGCCACGGCGGCTACTGGTCACTGACTGAAGAAGGAGAGAAGTACGTGTGTCACGTAAGAGAGTAAATGAATTTGTATAAGGAATGTAGCCTAAAAGCTTCTTATAATCAAAAGACGACACCTGCAATCTCTCTCTTCAGATGATCTGATTCTGAAAGTGCAGGTGCTTGCTACTCTGAGTACTCTTCCCTGGAAGTACAGAGTAGGTGTAATTGGTGTGAATTGCTGTCTGCACCAGCGTGTTTGATACCAAGGAGCATCTGAAGACAGAAATGTTCCAAGCCTACACATATGAAGGCTTTCAATTATGATGTGATTCATCATTCAGTCATGTGTGATTTCCCAAGATCCAAAGTTTTGTGATCAACATTTTAATTATGACACCGTATAATTGAGGGGCATGGATATTCAACTGCATAGCCTGATTCTTACCTCAAATGTGCTTTGGAACCAATGCTGGTGAAGATCCAGAGATAAAATGTGACATTTACAGAGTAGAAGGCATCACGAAAAAATTACCAAGTTTTTTTCTGTGTATGTAATTTGATGCCATTTACTCTGTGTCTTACTGTAAGATGCATAATTAACTTTAAACATTTAAAATGTCTCATACACTTTGACAAAACATGTGTTACCATGGTAAATAAAGGTGCCTTTCGATAAAGGAAGCTGGATGTAGTCAAACAGATGCTAAGTGGAGTTTAGGTTGCATTTTACTCAATGTAAACTGAAATAAATACGATACCTTCATTACTTAGAAACGTGCTTTTAAACAACCACAAATCCTAATCCCCATGGTACGTTTTTTTTTGTATTTAACATGTGTAGAAATAGATATCAATCCATTGTGGTTAAACAAGCAGCCAGCCTCTGGCTAGGAGGATCTGACCACCGACAGCTAATGTTAGCTTTGCCCTGGTGACAGACCACATGCAGCACTCCAGAAAAGGCTTGTAGTACCAAGCAAATGTAAGCAAGACTACTGTTGGCTATGGATATAATATTCATAGGTAGCTATGAATGTAAATGGACTATATTTATAGAGGGGCTTTTCTACGGTATGAAAATTTAACCTCGAGGTTATAGTAACCAAAATGCGGTTTTCGGTATTATCGCGATATTTTTTAAGGTGTGTTCAATGCCTTTCGCAGCAATATTTTTCCTGCATGTTCTGCAGACAGGATAACTATCTTCAACCAACTGCCCTACAGGATTCTTATAATACCCAAAATATGCCCATGCTTCCGACTTAGTCCTCTTAGAGGGCTGATAAATGTCCTGAGCGCTGTCGTCTCCTCCTTCCGCCATGATTCCAACTTCAAGACACACGCGTCGCGGCAACTTAAGGAGACTCTGATGAAGCTGGGACGGATTAAACACACGGTCTCCACACCGTGGTAATCCACCGTGATAGTAATGGTATTGTAAATGAAAACGGTAATTGTTTGGAAAGTATGTTTAAAACACAAACAAACACAGGTACACACACACACACACAACAAACATAAGCACAATAACACACACACAAACATACTTTCCAAAGCTTACTGGCAGAAGACACACTCTTACACACACACACACACACACTTACGCACACACCATCTTGGCTTTGTTCCAAAGCATACTGGCAGAAGACACACGCTTACACACACACACACACTTACGCACACACCATCTTGGCATTTTTAATAAAAATGCATTTTAAAACTTAAATGTGTTATTCAAATAGAAAACTCCTTACAGGACTCCTAGCAGTGTGTGTACAATTGTTTTCTGTTTTTGGTGATTAACTAACTTCCCATGTCTTTCGCACCAGTTGCTGATTAAAGTGAAGTGGGTTTGCCCTGAAGTTAACTACAACTTCAGCCCAGGCTCACTTAAGGTTACCTGATCTTAAAAGGGGAGCAGTAATTTTTATTTTAGTGACGAGCCGCTTCTTTTTCCTCAGCCAAAAATGACAGACACTTGGCCGGCGGGCCTAACAGCTTTTCTGGCGGAAACCCAAATTGTCTCAGTGATGGCGGATTAATGGGTTTGGTAACTTTTTCATTACACAATTTCCAAATGCAATCCTTTAAACCACTTTTTACTGAAAAAATAAAAATCATATCACTGTAACGTGTAAGTAAACACATTATAGGTGTTTTATCTCCACTAAACCTGATCATGATCTGTCTTAATAGAAAACCTGTTGGTGTTTAAGTAAATTAACTACTTATGTCTTTCTCTTTTTAATCTGCATGACACAGTATCACTGAGTTTGTTTGACAATCATGGCTCATAAAGAAAGAAAAAAAAAACAATCTTCTCGCATTACTTAATCTCTCTAGTTTACTGATTTCTTTAACTCTCACCTTCTAACTGTTCAGCTATTCCTTCCTTTTTGCAAGTGGCTCAGTGTTTCATAAGTTCATGCCTGTGTGTGTGTGTGTGTGTGTGTGTGGGTGTGTGTGTGGGTGTGTGTGTGTGTGTGTGGTCTACAAAGAGGGGCATTTGACCGCCTGATAAGGGAGACACACAGGCACTGACAGGTTCATCCATCAGTGTGTCAGTCTGACGGACAGGCCTCTGCGGAGACTTAACACTCTACATGCACGTGTGTGTGTGAGTGTGTGTGTGTGTGTGTGTCTGTGTGTGTGTGGTCGGACCCAAATATACCTCTTTTGGGACACACACAGGGGTTCTGCCTTAGTCAGAATATCAATGTGATTCTCTGCTCTCCCTTGATGTTACATTTTCTTTCTCTGCCTTTCAGCTGCTCGGTTTCTGCTTTCATTCTTTACCCTTTCTATTATTTTCCATCATCACTGTTAAACTAAATGGGTGAATTACTGGAATTGTTGGGTCTATTTAATCATAAAGTGTGGTCTAGACCCACTCTGTCTGCAAAGTGTCTTGAGATAACTCTTGTTATGATTTGATACTATAAATACAATTAAATTGAATCATGCATCTTATCTTCCTCTATCTATTGTATCATTCTATTGAAGCTTGACATCCATGGAAGTGAGGATTTAGAAAAAACAATATGATGTATGCTGACAGTGTATATCACTCACTGGATATGTGGATTTGTTTATTCAGTGTCTTGACAAGCTTGGGAACTCTGCTATGTTCTTTATCCATTTCATTCACAGGAGCACGCAAATGACAACATCGGTATGTAAGAACATGCATACCAGCGCCGCGTAGGAAGACCACTGTCCCTCGTTTCCCTGGAGGATCAAAATAGTTCCCAAACACCAGACAGGGAAGTGCTCCCTGGCAACAGGAGTAGCTCAAGGAAGTGAAGAGGAAACTGACCCCACATTTCTCCACCAATTGACCCCTACATTTTTTTAAGAACTTTGAATGCATTTTTCTTATTCATTGACAATGTTGTTATGGTAACATGATGCATTCATACCACTTATGTTGTTGTCAATAGGTGAAAGTGTATTTGAGGAGAGCTGACATCGGGGAACACGTCACTATCTTTTCCCATTGTAACTTAACAGAGACTTAAGCTAAGTGACAATTGGAAATACTTTGTAGGCAATTAACTCCAGCTCCAACTATTCCAATCCTATCTATTTATTCAAAAACCACAACAACCACACCTGTTTATTTCAACGGGGTATCATGACTTCTCGTAAACATATAGCCACTTTCCTAAAGCCAAGTGGCTTGTTATCTGTACGCATACTGAGCTATCCGCGTGTATGTCTACGCTGTATTGCTGTATACAGCGGATGCAGTCTGCAACGTCACAGCGTAAACATTCACGCCACTTTCTAAAGCCTTGCGGTGTGTTACTGCAAGGCTACGCGTTATCGTGAGGCTATGGTTGGGTTTAGGAAACGTCACACGTGAGTTGGGTTTAGGAATAGAAGAAATGGTTGGGTTTAAGAGAACAACAAACGTGGAAAATCAACATCTAACTCGGGACACAAAGTAAATGCTCCATACAGGACACGATCGTCCCCACGCAGAGTTATACTACTTGCTACGGTGTCAATTTACACTCAATCACAAGGTAATGCTAGTCAATGGAGGCCAGACGGCATTGATAATCACGCTAAAAAGCCAGTATGTGTCTTGATATTATGCCAATAATGGCATACAAATTGGCGTGTCATATGCCACTTAATGAGATCGGACTGGTTTAGTTATGTTTGGTTCCTGCATTGGAGTTATGTTACATCATATCAATTCAGTTTTGGTGACATTATTCAGGGAAGGTTAGTTAGTTAAGGATGCCAGACCTCTTCTCAAAACCCACTTTTATTTTAGTTGTCTCTTTTCTTCTTTTACGTGATTTAGTTAAGCTCATTTTATTCTACTCTGCAACATCTTTTAAACATGTTCATAGATTCTCCATTTTCTTTTATCATTTACTCACTGCTAGCGTTTGATCTGTCAACTTCAGGAAACACAACCTGCTTTTCGGAAAGTGCTTAACAAGATGAATATTATATTATATTTAGAATTGATTTGAATCCACAAAGTTCATAATTGTTCATACAAGTCAGATAAAAAAGTAATTGTGCGGAACTAAGTATGAAATATGTTGTTTGATTAGCAACGATTAACGTTCAGCTGCTGCAATGTTAATAGAAAGAAACTCAAGGAAAGACAGAAAGAGACAGAAATAAACTACCAACTTTAATGCCCCTCAATTGATTATATTCAACGACATTTAGATAAGAAAACATCTAACTAACTTGTCTGGGGAAATGTGTTATTTTGTACACACCCCAGCCACCCCCACTATGCAGTACATACAGTTTCATTATAACATAAATGATTAACAGCTCATAATGTTACCAAACATCATTGTGTTTGCCTCACGTAATGTTGACACATTTAAGAATTCTGACATTTTTAAAGTAAAAAATACAAAAAGAAAGACAACGCAAACTGTAACGCTGCCACAAGGATTCTGTATGCTTATGATAAGTTAAGCTAATATTTAGTAAACCTGTTTTGGGGGAATTTATTATTCTAAACAAGGGCTTTTCAAAGTCCTACACTGTGTCCTAACCTGTGACCTACTACTACCTACTATCCTCTATTCATAGCAACATGAAACTACTCTGTATTATTGATCATATATTATCAAATATATCAAGTGTTGAAGCTAGAGTTTGCAAGGTACTTTAGTGGAGCCAAACAGGAAGTTAAATTGTTGCCATGGAGTCAGTGAGTTAGCTGTGGGATCCATCTGTTCTTTTTTAAAAACAAAATTTTCTTCTTTATTTTGTCCCTTTATTAGACAGACAGAGGAAGATGTGTGAAAGGGGGAGAGGGAGAGAGAGAGAGAGAGAGAGAGAGAGAGAGAGAGGGGGAGTGACATGCAGCAAAGGGGCTGCAGGCCGGATTTTAACCCGGGTCGCTGCTTCGAGGAGCAAGCCTCTGTATATGAGCTATCTGGGTGACCGGCTCCGTCTGTTCTTAACTATATTTTCATTTACCTAGTTCACATTTTGGCAAAATGGCACCATTAAAAGTATGCCAGATTAGCTATTAGAAGTTCCTGTTTGCAACATACTCCTGGATGGACAGACACCTCATACTGGATTACTTTGATAGCGAAGAAAACTTAAAAACCTGACGATTCTGAGGCAAGCTCCGGAACATAAGGAGGAGTGGATTTTTTGTCAATAATTTCTGAAGGTTGGATTGATGGACTTCTTTTTGTATATAAAGACATCCCAGGAAAGCGCAACTCACATTGAATCTTAAAACATGTGTATCAAGTCCCTGTTTTCAGATTTGAATTAGTTTGGACTCAGAAGAAGTGCCATTGTTGCCACAACTTGTTGCTATCGGGCTCTTAGGGTTTTAGGGTAGGGTTTCTTAAATGCCTCAATGAAATATGGGTTGTACCTACCAGGCTAGGTTAACGCTGTTGTACTAATGTTACCAAATCTAGCTAAAGTTGTGAAACTTTGAGACGGTGTCTCACTTTCCCTCCAATATTACTATTAACATAATAAAGACACCTGGACTCGGTCAAGACCAAAAATCATATTTGACAAGACCAGTCGCCGAGGCCTAGACAAGTTCGAGTCCAAATACCAGCGATTCTGAGACCATAGAAAAACGGTCATGAGTCCGGACTCGAGTCCAAGACCGGACTTGAGTACTACAGCCCTGCTACCGGTATGCTTCCATAGTGGAACCGGGTTTCAGTACCCAACCCTAATGTGCCACTCCTTCTGGTGCAGCTCCAACTTCTGACTGTGGTAGTAAGGGACATATCAGCCCAAACACAATAACTTCCCAGTGTTTGTAGGACACCAACAAGCACCTGTCAATTTTACCTCACCCACTACCTTCACTTTGTCTCCCTTGGCGCCGCCCAGCAACTTTCCAGCAACTTTCCAACACCTTTTGTAGAAACCATACTTTTTTTATTACCACAAATATTTTCACATTTCCTTTCTTGTCTCTTCAAGACTTTTTTTGACTCATTGTGACTCTCTGTGTCGACATTTACTCTTTTATCTTCCAAAAACTCCATGTTTCCCTTTCTCTTTGACTTTTTTTCCACCCATTATCTTTTTCACTCCCCCCTCTCACAGTCTCTTTCTCTCTCTCTCTCTCTCTCTCTCTCTCTGTCTCTCTCAGTCAGTCTCACATTCCAGGCAAGCTTGGCTTCTTTGTCCTGAATGACATCACAGACATAAGGCCGTGACAGGCAAGACAGGAGGAATGTGGTGCGAGAGATGGATAGAAACCATAAAAGAAAGAGAGCCAGAGAGAGAGAGAGAATACCCAGATGATGGAGAGAGAGAGAGAGAGAGATTTTGTGAGGGAATGAGAAAATGTGAAAGAAACAGGCAAAACCAGGGATAGCGGGAGAAAGAATTCCATTGATTGAGCAGGTCATGAATGGACTTCACAGAAAAGTCTCCAACACACACACACACAAACACACACACACACACACACACACACACACACACACACACACACACAAACACACACACACATACACACTTCAAGCCTCCTACCCCCTCCCTCCCGGCCTCTCTCTCATCCCTCCGTCTGTCCCCTCCTTCTCTGTTTGTAATCTTTTCATTAATCTCCTTTAGAAGAATCAGACAACAGCTCCTCCTCCACAGACCCAGAGCAAGAAAGTTTTCACACATGCAGCGCTTAGTCCCACAGTGCTACCCAGTTTAGGAAAGCCTTGTTCACCATGTACGACCGATAGGTCTGATAAAAGCTTTACTAAGTGTTTAATGGAAAATACGAAAAAATCTCAATCTTATAGTTGGACTGAAACCACACACTCAATCCACTGAAAGTAACAACTTAAGAGTGCAATTCAGCTAGTCTACACCACAATATGTAATTATGGTAGTTCCAGTTTTTCAATTGTGAGAATTTGTAGGTTTTTCTTCTTCAACATCAAAATAAGTGATACCTTTGGGTTTTTGACTGTTGATGGACATAATAAGCAATTTCAAGCAATGGTCATCAATATACTGATATTTTCTACTAAGGGATAGTCAAAATAATAACTGTAGCCATAGACATTTATGTTTTCCGCCCTTTAAAAGTAGTCAAAAAATGTTTGCATTTCAGAACCTTAGGAGATGGACAGCGGCCGACACAAACACACACGCCTACTGACTTGATAATAAAGTGGTAAAGTATCTTTCAACTCTGTACAGCGCCACTTCTCACAAATACAGATAGGATTGGAGATGAAAATGTTTAACTAGCACGTACCCGCCATCAGCTTCGTGGGAATTTCAGAATCAATGAAGCAGGGGACAGAGAGCAACATAACCAATCACACTATGACAGATGGTCCACTTAGAACCAACTGCAATGTTTCATTTCCAAAGAATGTAGCTTACTGGTAGTATGGCCCACATGGGTGCTCAGAGGGTGCAAGTATTTTTTGTGGGTGCTCGGGGGCTCGAGATTCGATTCCGTTTCTTACCAATTGTCCATTCTGATTCTTTGAGGGATGGAGTTGAAACGGGTCACAGTCTTTTCTTATTTCACAAATAAGAGAAATTTCACACTAAAATGGGTTGGCGTGACATCTGATTTGACGTCGGAGTGAGCCGTCTTGTAGGATGTTGTAGGAAAAAAGTTGCTGTCAGACAGTTGCTACTGTTTTTGGACCAGACAGCGTGCAGAGATGCCTAACGCTGTTCCACTCACAAGATGCTGCTCCACATCCGAAATCAGAATACTTTATTTATTTACTCCCCTGAGGGCAGTCATTTAGTTGCAGTTGCCCACATTAAGAGTCAATGTAAAACAAGCATAAGAAAGAGCAAGTCCCAAGTTTGTAAAGTAAATAAAGTAACATAGCTACAATAAGAACGATTTAGTAGAAGTAGATTTATTTATTTGATTAGGACAATGCAAATTTATCAACATTCCTTTAAATGCGCCACTCGCGGTGAGGCAGAAGTGCTAACCACTGAGACACCGTGCTGCCTAATAAAATAAAACTTGAAGTATAAGTAAGGGAGATTACGTTACATGTAAGATTAGGTAACAATTATTTTGAATGGATTGTACAGTGTGAATATTAGTAGCGGTAGTAAATAGATAACACCTTTGCAATAAGTGATTTCTGTACATAATTGTCCAAGAATATTGTGATGTGAAGATATGTGCTGTGGGAACAGTTTGGACACTAAGTGTGTAACACTCAGAGGGCGGAGTTATATGTCTTGACGGCCACAAGCAGAACCGATATTTATAGTTTCCTACAATGCTCTCGACATGATGCTGAGCTACTGTGGATTTTACAAGAGACACTGCGTGAAGACATTAGCATGAATCATAATAAATACGTCGGAGATACATCCAAGATCTACTGCACGCTTACACTTCTGGTCGTTCTCTAAGGTCTTCGGACCAAGACCTTTTAACTGTCCCCAGAACACGTTTTAAAACCAGGGGCGACCGAGCCTTTTCTGTGGCGGCTCCAAGGCTCTGGAACTCTCTTCCCTTAGGCTTGAGAGCCTTGGATTCTGTGGAATCTTTTAAAAAACACCTCAAGACACATCTTTTTAGACAAGCTTTTAACTAGCAATATGGCTTAGTATACTATGTGTTGCTGTTTTTTTTTTTTTTTTTTTACTGTAAAGCACTTTGTGACCCTTCTTGTCTGTGAAAGGTGCTATATAAATAAAGCTTACTTACTACGTCATGCACACAAAGTGCAAAAGTTCAAGGTGGGTATACTTACCATCAAAAGGGAAAATCTAACTATTTATCCAGTACCTTCAACAGTAACAACTTTGTTAGGAAGCACTTTATGTTATTAAAAGAGAAGACAACATTAAAGGATACGACGCGACCACACATAAAAGGCCAACAAAATGAAATGATTTAAGCAAATCTTAAAATGGGAACTGCCTTCATTTTTCAAAGTGCTTCATTTAATGCAAACCTGCTACCTCTTTGCTTCACCCTCACGTGGAATCATTTGGAAACAGCTGCGGTAATCATAGGGGATAGCTGCAGGATATGGTGGCCTTCCACAGCGGTTACATGGTAAAGGATAGAGAGTGGGATAGACGCAGGATGTGGGGACTTCTACAATGGCGAACACTGTATGCAACTTTAACTGCCGACCACAAAATCACACAAGACAGATTGCTTTCCCTCGGATATCACAGCACAGCCACATCAAGGCCACGTCTGCCATTCTGACGAAGAGAAAGAGAGGGCGAACTGCAGAGAAAGAGAACGGCAGTCGGAGGAATGAAAAGTGAAACTGGAGCCTGAAGGAGCAACACAAAGTTGAGAGGTAAACAAAGTGAAACAAGCAAAAGAAACACGCTGCTTGCACTAAACCATCAGGCAGACTTCTGTGGTGACGAATTAATTAATCATCAGATCGATAAGTCATTATCACATTCAAAACAGAACTGCAAAAACACACACTGCAAACACAAAGATATACACAAGCATTCACACAGATTTAGGGCAGTCACACGCAATAATCTACACACTGACGTGTGTGCGTACACTCTCACACACACACACACACATACACAAACACACACAAAGTCACAAAGTTGGGGGTTTGAGATATCGAGTGGCTGGATGAACTTTTCCAAACCTCTGTGCTGATGCAGTGAAATCATTTCACCCCATTAAAAGCAACAGAGCAGCCTTGGCCAAACTAATTAAGGAGAATTCTGTCAAAAAGCAAGTGAAGGGTAGAGTGGTAAATAAGATTGTGTGTGTGTGTGTGTGTGACCACAGATGAGGTTAACATACAAGAAAGCCATAGCGAGCACACCATCTGCGGATGAAATTACAAACCAATTCCGTCCATAAAATCCAGAATCAACTGAAATAATCTAAACCAGATTCCCCTTCATTATCCAATCAATAGCACTGCCAGTCCATAATTTTTTCAATAAAGGCTGCTTGGGTGACTCAAAACAAAAGACCTGTACACACAGCTGTCAGGCGGCCTGGTAAGTGTTAATCAATAAAGATAAACAATTACGTGGGAAACAAGAATGACACTACCAATCAGTCAATTTGAGCACCTGTTGTTACAATGGACGTGCTAAATGTATCCATTAAATCCATATCAAGCATATAATGTCAGTAGTACTGTAGGAGCCTTAGGGGTATTTCAGAAGGTTAATATGAGCAGTCATAAGTAGTTAGACAAACGCCTAACATGCGCCATAATGAGCAGACTCAGATATTTCTTTTCACTTGGTCTAACAATGAAAAAACAAACAACTCAATTCATTTCTGCCAAATTTGGCTTTGTAAGAAAGAAATGAAAAAGAAAAACCCTTGTACACAGAAACCATGCTGTGGGACCATGCAAATAAAAATGAAGCACACAATCCCTCACACACACACACACACACACACACACACACACACACACACACCCATATCCACACCCACACACTGAGCTAGCTAGTCATTAGTGTGTGACTGATGGTGTGTTATGTTTGAGGTGACTCTGGTCTGCATCGGGGCCTAGATGCAATAACAGCAACAAGAACTGATCACCTAGACAATCACTAATCCCTTTTTTTTTTCTTTAGTTTAGCCGCTTTTTCATCTTCCCCACTGCTAAGTGTAATATCCGTGTGTTATTTCTGACTCACTTATTGCCTCTGTTTCGTTAATTGCTTTGCTGCTCCCTATCCGTCTCTCTCGCATCCCGCGCTTGCCGTTCTCTGTGAACCGTTCCAACCCACTCAAGCTCTCTCTTTCGTCCGCTCTTGCAAACTGCCGTCCTCTCCGTTGCTCATACGTTCTTTCTTCTCTCTCTCCTTCGGCCTCATTCCCTTCATCATTGCAAATCTCATTCTACTTTTCCATTCTGTCTTTCTCTTAACACTCCCTTCACATCATTTCTCCCTGCCTGTAGACAGACAGCTGTCCCATTTGGGACATTCAATTCATTTGATAAACCATGTATACAATGCACAAACACACACTGTACACACAAGACAATCCATGGGAGACAGGACAAAGTGTGTGTGTGTGTGGGGG
>NC_048422.1:8757951-8760238 GCF_013103735.1 Etheostoma cragini
GGGGGGGGGAAGAGTAAAGAAAGGAGAGGAGAGGATGGATGGCACTCCGGCTGGACCAAGAGCTTGTCTTGTTTGTTTTAGTTTATGGTTTGAAATATTAAATATTTGGTTTACAATAACGTTAAGTGGCCTGGGCCTGAGTTATGATGCTGTGGCGGCTTCTCTGTTTGTTTAGTTGTTTATGGGTTTTGAAATATTAATCTTTTCTTGTAGACTAATAAGGCTAAGTGGTCTCGGTGAAGGAATTATGGTCTGTATGCATCAGCTGCTTTTCGAAGCTTTGAGCACATTTACATGGTCACAAGCTCGCGCCCCACCAGAGGTCATATTTGTCGTTTGCATTTTGTGGTTCAACCCTCGCGAAGACAGAAAATGTGACGCCCAATCCTATGTCTTCAATTACCCTGAGCAGGGTTGTACATCATCACACAAATCACTTCCTCTGCCGATAAGAAGGAATGGATGCAGCAGCACTATGAAGTTTAAGTTGTTTTTTTGATCAGTTAAAGAGTGTTTAATAAATAGTTTGTTACTTGCCCATGCTGAAAAGATGTTTACGAGGCGTTTACAACTTAACTGCCCTCCTCCTGTGATAATTTAGACAACAGCTTCCAAAACGAGCTACCGCTGATATCACCACACCAGTTGAACTTAACATGCAAACCGCCGCAGAGGAGGAAATGTTGAAGTTAAAAAACACACGGAAGACGAGTGGGAATGGTGCAAACAAAAAAGAAGCATCAAAGAGCATCAAAAACGACAAGCAATACCAGCTTACTTCTCAAAAATGGTTTGCTGATAATGACAAAAATCCCTGTGTGCTCTTCTAAACTGTAAACAAAACAAAAAAGCCTCTTTAACACAGGGCATTGTCTATGTGTGTGTGTGTGTGTGTGTGTGTAACTGGGAGTCCTTTCTGTCAAAAATCAGCCGACACAAAGACAGCTTCTCTGAACGCTTGGAAAAAGCCCCCACACGGAACAAAGTCAATCAACACTGTTCTTCTCATCTCTCTCATGTATATTTCAATCTTACAGTTACAATATTGTTACTAATATAGTGCCAATGCACCAAACTGACTTGCACCAAATTTATATTTAAATCTTAAATCTCAGACTATGCTGATATGGCACTATTCCTTCCCTCTCTTCAATTTTAATTTTATATTTCTTGTAAATGCCGTTGTATTTTTAAAGTGTATACTAAACAGTGTTTTTTTATATATTTCTTACTGTCCTTTCTGTTTTTAATATTTACGAAGGGCGAAGACCTTGCATCCATGGACTTCTACTCTGGAACTCTCTGTGCAAATCGCAATCTGCTGACCATCGAAATCTCCAGTTGCTCTTTGTGCTTCATGAGTGGCAAAAAGGGAGATAACACTCACGCATGTCAAATAATACAAAAAAAGTGTAGTCAAAAATTTCTATGTGAAGCAATTTTAATTGTGCGTAAGTTTGATTCACTTTCATATGTTTGTGAGGTGTTCCTGTCTATGTGTGTATGAGTGTGGTGGAGGTCTCTAGGAGGGATTATGACTGGGCAGAATAATGGCTGTGTGATAATTAATGGGATTAACAGATTAGACAGAAGATTACGCTATAGCTGTTTCCATCACTGCTCTATTATTATAACCTTTATTTAACCGGGAGAAAGCCATTCAAATTAAGAATCTCTTTTTTAAGCGTGACATGGCCGAAACAGCCAGCAGCGTATACAAACACATAGTTACAGAAAAGAAAGAGAAGAGGACATGGTTAATAGAACTGAAATAAAGGAATTCACGTGACATCAATTTCAAACAGCTTCAAATAGCAAATATGTAACCAGGACAAATTATTGAAAACACTGACATTAAATAGTCTGCCTCCATTTCTTTCATTTTATTTTCAAACGCAATTAGAGATGCACTCATTCTGCAGCGTACTCCATGCAGAGGGGGCAAGTACACATAAGCCTTTTTTCCCTGTTCAGTGCGCACATTAGCAACAGAAAGCTAAATTATGTCCTGAGAACGTAAGAAATGACGATCAGTCCTCGCAAAACTTCTGTGTTTCTATGTTAGAGACAGACAGATAAGAAAAGAGCAAAAAGAAAGCATGAGAAGCAATGAGTGAAGCTACTAGGTAGGATCAAAAGGAATGTACTGAGGACAGAAAGGTGTGAGTTTTTCAAAACTATGGCTGGGTATGGAACACTTCCAACCGACAGAAATACAGTGGGTACGGAAAGTATTCAGACCCCTTTAAATTTTTCACTCTTTGTTTCATTGCAGCCTTTTTCCAAA
>NC_048422.1:8760338-8772073 GCF_013103735.1 Etheostoma cragini
TTGGAAAATGGCTGCAATGAAACAAAGAGTGAAAAATTTAAAGGGGTCTGAATACTTTCCGTACCCACTGTATGTTCATGACACAAATTTGGAAAACTGTCAAGTACTACTGAAAACTACTAAAAACTGATCGCATAGTTCCCGATTTGAGCCAATAATTTGCCACTTTTAGACTATTTTGTTTAGAAAAAGGCTGCTTGTTAACGTCTAATGGTTGAGTTCTTTGGCTTATTTGGTTAAATAAAAAGCAAAAAAAACTATTTTTCAATGTAGGTTATTTGAAAATGTTTTGTATTTTTTTAAACTCCGGGATTGTATCCACAATGGTATCAATATCGTCCTTAAGGCCTTTTTCCTTCTTAGCACATTGTTTAACTTCATTTATCATGTGTATAATACAAGACAGTTTGGGATATTAAATCATCTTTCTGTCTCCTAGTTTTTTGATTACCTTCTTGCTGTCTTACTGTAAATTATGATGTAACACATACACTAACTAATAATACTTCAACTTCAAACATGTGCCACGGGTTCCACATCTGGTGTGGACCCTGGGGGAGCTCAGAGCCGTTTGATTGAAGTGACGCCCGGATCACTGTTTGGAGGTGGACATGAGACAGCTTTGCTGCACTGCAACGGTCACACTTCACCAAATGTACCAAACCCTCAGTGCAAACAGCAATGTACTCGGGAAAAATGTATATATTCTCCATTCTCAGTGGAAAAAAAGTGTGAAAATCTTCAGTCATTTCACATTGGTCTCAGTATCCGTTAACACTGTGTTACCATTGCTACTGGTGTAGTCTCTGTCCAGGACGTTCCACTTCCTGGATTGCTCCGGACTATTGGAAATTCCGACGGATCACGCTCTTTTCGTCCGGATGTCTGTTATCTTCTGCTTTCTGTTTGAATTTTAATTATTGAGGACTATGGTTAACTGCTCCTCAGATCTCTGCAGGGTAAATCCAGACAGCTAGCTAGACTATCTGTCCAATCTGAGTTTTCTGTTGCACGACTAAAACAACTTTTGTACGTACACTTTCCACCAAAACAAGTTCCTCCCCCAGCTTATCTTGCAGCAGCACGGTGGCTCTGTTGGCGCTAGGTGCTGCCCATGAGGACTGTGATTGATTTAAGGAAGTGCCAACGAACCACAGCACGTTTTTTTCCCATTCCAGAATTTCTTTTGGCCTAGACAGACCCTCCTTCCGCAGGGCAGCGGAGGAAGGTCTGGCAAAGTGAAAACTACTACTCAGTCCTGGATAAGATCCACCTAATATGTATGTCCTCCCTCAGTGGCGTGCTTGCTTAGAACCATAAATATGGTCTGCAGGAAGTGCCCTTGTGTGTATTTTAATCATGCTTAACCCTTTATTACATCTTTAACTTGTGTGTGTTGCTGAAGTACATCATGCCACTATATGCACTTGGAATATATTGAGGTTTATGGTTCCAGTGTCCTTGTGGCTAAACACTAGCTTCTACCATTAAATACCACTGGAGTTGAAAACACACACACACACAAAAACACACACCCATGCAGTATGTCCAATCATTTACCCACACAGTGGCAGACTGGACAAGGCCATGGGCAGACCCAGCCAAGGCCACGGGCTCTGCAGATTGCTTGTCATAACATCACAAGCTCCTGTCTGGCTTCACACAGGATATCTGTGGGCAGGGTATTTTTTCTCCAGTCTGAACAAATGATAGGCTGTTGTTGAGAAAAAAAACAGTTATTCAGAATTCACAAATCCCTAATGCTGCGTTCTGTTATTCATCCAAGTCGGAGTTCCGACTAGATTGTCAGACCTTGCCTAGCAACATGCACCAACACGCCCCCTTTCCTCAGATTTCCGAGCTTGGAACAACCCTCGCACAACCCTTGTGGACACCGAGCAAAAATTCCGACATCCAAGGTCCGAGTCGGATCGTTGAGGATAATAGAACGCAGCATAAGTTCCTTATATTGTCAGTTTTCATGTCGTTACATTAAAAAAATGACGAATTGCATTTTACATGAACACTCTACACCATTCAGACACTATGCAGTTATTCCACTTTAAGTTTCTTTATTTTGGTGCAGAATTTACCATTTCAAACGCAAGATCAGATAAAATGGTGGCGTCCTGGCTAGTCACAACCAGATGAAATGATTGATCCACTTCATTACAAAGGCTGCTTTGCAAAACGTTGTTCATTAGAGCAACACCGAAAGGAGTGCATTAAGAGCGCATACACCAGTGGTGATTCACTTTGAAAAACATTAGTTGTGACATTAGTCATAATGCACTTGTTCTTCATTATACACACATTAGTGTTCTTCTGGCAGGTTGAGAGCTGGCCTGTCTGCTCTCCATTACACTGGAACTACTGAAGAGAGAAAAGCTTATTGTTCTCTATTCCTTGTGAAACGCAGCGTCAATATATTCACAGAGGTCTGATGTCCGTAATGTACTTTTACAAAGCTTTAATCTGACAGAGAAAAAGAGGCTTGAAACCAAAAAGAGGTGTGAGAAACTCAGAGGATGTAAAAACATGGAATTAGCATCAGTATAGAAAAAGTATTTTGATCCCTGCTACATTTAAATTCACACATGTATTGGCTAGCAGTAGCGGCTCCTCTTGCTTGATGTGTTACGGTAACCTGTAGACTAAGTTTTTGTTTTGTTTTTAATACAGGATGTTTGAATAATGAGTAAAACAAGCTAAATTATGTTTCATAATGTTTTTTTAAAACATATTCACAGAACAGAATTCCATAAAAATTTAGATTGTTAAGGTGAAACTATTGAAAATGTAAAGGAAAATGAGAAAAAAAGAAAGCAACGAAAACAATTTGATTCCAGCAATCTTTGTTAAGGTAGGTTATAAGTGTAGCATGTGTGTGTGTGTGTTTGTGTGTGTGTGTGTGTGTGTATCAAAGGGCAGTCTACGGTGTTAGCTGGATTTGGATGGAATGTGACACGACTAACTGCTGCTTGCTGCGGGACACAAATACCACCGACGTCACCTGGGAAAGGACCTCTTCTCCCACGTCTGCAAACTTACACACACGCAGTCACACGGAAACACACATATATGGCACACACGCTGCAGTGAGATCACACAGAAACAATCTGAAAGCTGTGGAGAGCCCTCGGTCAGAACTGTGCTGCTGTTGATTGTGCGGTTACTTTGAAGGGCAATTTCATCTGGCTGACGGAAATGTGTGTGTGTGTGAGTGTGTGAGTGTGTGAGGAGAGGGTGTATTTTTTCAACACCATGGGGGTCAGTCACCTGGGGTGTTAGGGAATTTTCTATCAAAATATTCCTGTGTAATTGTAGAACTCTTCACACAGAGCGGTACGTGCACATGTGTTCATTCATGAATGCATTCATTTTTTTCAGCATAACATGCAAGTGCCTGTCTGTGAGGCTGTAAGGGTTCTCTGTGTATGCGCATGCATGTATGCATGTGTGTCGCAGGTTGGCATGAGGCCAAAATGAATAGAGTCCTTGTCAGTGATTTGCATGCCTTCTTGGACCTGACATGTGCAGGCATATAGGCATGCCAATGAGGTGTGTGTGTGTGTGTGTGTGTGTGTGTGTGTGTGTTTGTGTGTGTGTGTGTGTGTGTGTGTGTGTGTGTATGTGTGTATGTGTGTGTTATGAGAGAGAAAAGGCAGATGCTTTGGCTTTCTAGGAGGACAGTCGTTTGGCATTTCAGTTAAGAGAAAAGATCCCCTCCTGTATATTTTCATACTCATTTAAAAAAATAGGGTGCTATAACAAAAATACTAAAAGCTTATTCTTTTCTGCTTACAAAATAGTACTGAGAGACCACTGCCCCATCATCATCATCTCCCCTCACGAAAAGTGCCCACCTCCAGGAGCAAGCTACATCTTGACTGCGTAGCTAACAGGATTAAGCTATTATTACATTTCCAACAGATAAATCCATTTCATGATTCCACTCTGACCAGCGAGCTACATGATTTCTGTAAAACATGCAAGACTCAAGATTCATTCTGTCATTAGTTTAATTTTTAAATAATCTTCTTAGAGGTTGTATTATATTCCGGATTTAATAGGTGGGCAGTTTTAAATGGATCTGTATTTTTCGTGGCGACGTAGATGAAGCATGGGGATCTTTACCATACGACTGTATATTACTATTATATTATTATGTTAATAATAAACAGTCTAAGGTGTTTACACCTGAACAGTGAGAAGTTTAAAAGATGCAAAAAGAACATTTTTAAGAATTTCTGGCTGTAAAAGCGCTTATATCAAAACAGGCAGGGAAGCGCATTAGCTTCCCGGTTTTCCTCACCACTAAAAATATGTTCCCCTCTCTCTCTACCAAGCTGATGTGTGGTAAGCATCTGGCGTCGTAAGGCTGCACCCAGGCATCACCCAGGTGGGTACTACAAATTGGTGGTGGTAGAGAGTAGGAGTCTCCCCCAAAGTGCTTTGAGTGTCCATGATAATGCGCTATATAGATGAAATTAATTATTATTTTTATTAGTGGAGTGTGCCAAAACAATCAGATGTTAATACAAAAACTGAAAAAAATTTTTTTTCATGAAAAACGTTTGTTACTCCGGCTGCTCAGAGTAATCTTATGTAATCTTGGGACAGATGCAGGTGTTTTCTTAGACTTACTGTGGCTTTCAATCATATCATGCATCAATTTAATAGAAATTCTTAAACCATAGGAAATGTTTGCCTGCAACAGAAGGAATGCAATTTCATTGGAAATAAGGTAATAAACTGAGTATGACAGTCTGTAGTGGGGGGAGGTTAAGAGGTAATTTTTCCAATACCTGCCATCCAAAAGTGTTTGTAGAATATATGAAAGCTTTCCCTTTTCCATGATTGCATTGTTGTGGTCGTCTGATGGCGGCAGAAATGGTACCCTCCATCTGCAACGTTTTATTAAAGGGATGAAAAATACAGCACAGCAAACTATTTAGCCGTAAACATAGTAAGGTATTTTACAAAGGTTAGCTGTAAGAAAACAAAGCAGTAATGTTAATCAGGAGTCTTTCATTATGAAACAGTCAATGGCTTAACTGGTCTTGCACCACAGCGCTGCAGGGAGGGTCTGACTAGTCCACACAGCATTCCGGGAAGGAAGTAAAAAGGGCTCTGGTTTTTTGGGCATTTCTTTATACCAATCACAATTATCTTGGGAGGTGCTTAGCGCCGGACGGAGCCTCTGTGCCGCAGCAAAATAGCCTGGCGACTGAACTTGTTTTGGTGGAACGTGTGTACATTCAAAAGTTGTTTTAGTTGTGACAACAACTAACAACTCACATGGACAGATAGTCTAGCTAGCAGTCTGGATTTACCATGCAGAGATCTGAGGAGCAGTTAACCAAAGTCCTCAAAAATCCGTCTGAGTTTAAAGTGGAAGACAACTGACATCCGGCTGAATTTCCGGCGGCACCGGAGGAATCCCGGGAGTGGAACGTCGTTGATACAAACTACCGTTTAACTGACTGGCCATGACTGACACCCACCCAAACCGCAGCTGCTGTTCATTTTTTTCCTTCTAATGCAACCTCAGTTATAATTGGGCTGCAGCTGCACTAACCCTTCGGGTCACAAAATGACAGATAATATTAATCCAATGGTCATGGTCATACTCCATTGAGCCACTAAATGCCACCATTTGTAAGTGCCTCTTGATTAGTAGTAACGGGTGTTTAAGTGTCACACAGAATGCTTTAAAATTGTAAAATTGAAATTAAAATAATAGTATTAAAATCAAATAACATCACAATCTCTATTGATATTTTGTTGTGTTCTCTCGTGTGAATGGCTATATATATTTATATATGCCCGTGCATCTATATATAATTGACACGTTGGTTGTAAGTGTTTCTCATCAAAAGTTCAGCTCGTGCCCCTGCATTACTTTACGGGAAGAGAGACAGAAAGAGAAGATGGACGGGGATGGAATGGCAAAAAAATGAATTAAAAAAAGGCACAGGAGTCAAGAGCAAGAAAAAAAGAGGGAGAATGGAGCTAAACTGAAAGAGAACCAGGAGGAGATAAGTGCCAAAGTGGAGTAAATCCACCGATGAGAGAGGGAAGAATGAGGGGGGAAGCATTGAGGACCAGAGAATTGTAAAATAGCAGAGAGGGCAGAGAAAACGCAGTGTGAAGAAAGCCGCAGGAAAGACAGGGAGCATGGGAAAGAAGCAAAGAGGTGTCGAGAGAACAGGGGGAGAGTTTGAGAGAGCTTTATGTAGCGCTTGGGTGATGAAATCATGAATGACCCCCTGCCGTGGACTACTCTTTGAGGGTGCGTCCCCACTCCCAATAACAACCAAAACAGATTTGCAGACAAACAAACACAAAGGCACAAAAGTAGGCTAAAACACACAGACTTCCCATTCACACAACTGCATACATCTTGACCTTTTTGTGCGTATTAGTCAGAAACACACACACACACACACACACACACACACACACACACACACCAAATCCCATATCAACTGCCATCTGAGCTCCCATACTGTTCTCTCCTTCCCCTTTACTTTTTTCTCCTCTCCATCGCTCCTCACACTAAACATAGGGTGACAGGCCGTGGCCGGAGAGGGAACAGATAAACACAGAAGGAAAGAAAGAGGAGAGGGATCAGAGAAAAGATTAAAGAGATTTTAGTTAGAGGAATATAGAGGCCAAAAGCTCTAGCTACATTTTGGTTTAAAGAAATTGCCCATACATTGTCTCATTTAGTATTCATACTGAGCGCCTGAAATGACCAATATCCAAATGTTACTGCGGGTACTCTCTAAAAGTACAGTACGTGGACACACAAAACCCATATGTGAACGTATGTACGAAGGATTTCCTCAAGATTTTGGCCGCTGATGTTGGGCGATAAGGCCTGGGTCCCAGATGGCGTTCCAATTCATCGTGAAGGTGTTAGATGGGGTTGAGGTCAAGTAGTTTAACACCACACTGAAAAATCCTTCTTTATCGACACAGAAACATTGTCAAGATGAAACAGTAAAGGGCCTTCCCCAAACTGTTGCCACAAACTTATTGCGGACAAAGTCTAGCCTTAACTGTTTTATGGCTGTACTTTGCACTTCAGGAACCATTTTGTTATGAGATGCAGGAGAACTAGCTAACTGTAGATGAGGTGACATCTGTAATAAATCCACAGCAGTGGTGATGGAAATGATCATTTTACACGCACTTTCAACAATAACACAGACATAAATCTATCACAACAGAGAGAGGGAGATACCAATTTCCCCACTGACAAGGTAACTGCAGCCACATCTTGCTTTTTCAATTAGAGACTCATATTTTTCTGTAGAGGGGGAACTGCTTGTCTTATTGCTCGCCCTGCCTAAATATAAACATGGAATGGAATACATTTGACTGAAGGTTGTGGAGAGGCATTCTGGGAAGCTTAGGAAAGCAGTAGACCAACTACAAGTAGATGGAGCAGGAACAGTGTGTGTACAGAAAAGTCGGCCTATTTTGATGGGAGGTACTCTGCTGAGCTAAGTGCCCAGTGCATTACTTCCTTGCCACGCGCATGCGGGTCCGGCCATCAAACCGTATAATAAATTAAAGACTGAATCAGAGGTCAAATTAGAGAGGAGCGAAGGAGGAAGAGGAGGACCAGGAGAGTGATGCGCTGTCAGTGGATGAAAAGGGAGAGAGAGATGTCCCTCTGATGCATCATGGGAGACGACATGCAAAGCCGATAAATACAGTGTTCTTTACAGACAGCAGCATCTCACTTCACGGCCTGTTACATATTTTTTAGCTTGATTAGGATATGTGATGTCTTGACAGGAGGAATAAGCTATGACAGTGTTCTGCAGTTGTGCGGCGCTAAAACAGGGCTCCTTTTGATGTTGCAAATTGTTAGTTTTAATGAGTTTCAAAAGAGACTTGACACAAATCAAAACACCATCCACCAGTCTCGTCTGAGCTCGTGGGCTGCCAAGCTTATGTTGACAGCGACCTCTTCACTTTGGAATTAAGGAGTACACATCCACACCTCCGGCTGTTAATCTTAAATTCAAATAAGTAAACAGTCACAATTGAAAAAATTCACCGTTTTGTCTGTAAATATTTTCCATTTTCAAGCACATTATATGCCTTAATTTATGAAAACAGTTATTATGAAATATGTTCAATAAGCATCCATAATGCGATTTTGTTTGTCTTTTTTTGTGTTGGTTAAACCTTTTCATATACTCTCCATGCAGTAAAACTAAACCAATTGAAAGCAGCAGAAGTGTAAGATAGGACTATAACAACAATACATGAACACGGTTTTATACTTGTCTTCCATTTGCAACAGTGCCTTCTGAAAACAACTGCAGTGTTTTTCCAAATTAAATGATTAGGATTTCTGTGTGATCACAGATGGAAAAAAAGTCAAGGCAATGTGGGATGGAGGTAACAAAGTGGGATGGAGGTAATACAAGTGAACCATTAATGTGAGGCTTATAGTGTGATTAAAGCATTGTTGCCTTAAACCTCTCAAATCCTCTTATCAGACACAAACAGAGCACCAAACTGTTCTTTATGATGTCAAAACAACAGCTCACCAGGTTCAAAAACAGCTATAATAAACTGTCGCTGGTAAGTTGAGTGAGCTTTATTATCTTGTTATCAGGCTTACCGCAGATATTTCAGTCTGTTTAAATTTGGCTTATTTTCCTGCAGGGTCAAATGTCCTTTAAAGAGGCTATACATCTTTGGATTTGTTTTTAAAAGTAATCTTGGACAAAATTGAGACTTAGCATCCAGTGAAGAAAGCCATCCATACTCAACTTCACATACAGAGAATATCCTTCCTTACTGATTCATAATAACACAACTTCATTTTAACGGTCAAGTATATTCACTATGTATAAATATCTGCAGTCACAGACTCAAAAGTACTTAGGGAAAATAATTTCAAAGTCAGCCTAAACAGACTCCACCTGCCATTAAACACCACTGGCAGGTTTCTTTTCCAGTGCTGGAATTGCTCATCTGCCATTAAGAGTAAAAAGTCGATAATTAAGTTAGTTTTAGCATCTTTGAGGCTGTGTTAATTTGGGAGGATATGTTTCCAGCTTTGCTCATTATTTGGACATGATGACGATAAACACATTACCGTGGGGCCATTTCAAGGTGTCTGAACCTTGATTACATTTTTAATAAACTCCCTGATATGCATGCATGACTATGAATGTGTGTGTGTGTGTGTTTATGCGCAAAAATTACCCACTAGGAAAAGCATTTCATGCATGTTTGTGTGCTTCTCTGCTTTCGCTAAAGGGTAATTTGTGGAAACACACAGACGGGCACAGCGTCACAGACACAGTATGTGGGCACACACGCAAACACACACACTGAAGGCCAGATGCTACATAGGCCGTATCTGGTGAACTCTGAGACACGGTGATATTGAAGCTTCTAATGGCCATCATTAATCACATGATACCAAATCACTTTAGAGATAGAGTGGGAGGGGGGGATAGGAAATAAAAAGGGAAATATGATAGAAGACCAGGGAGAGTGAAACCGAGTCTACAAAAGAGACCGAAAGTAAGAGGCATGAAAGGGCAGAGGAAGAGATTTGGGGATCAATAAGTGACAATAAAAATGATTTTACAGAACATGCACACATCCACACACACTACCACTTTATTTTTTGTTTTTTGGCTCATGTACTAACAGGTTTTTGGCACCAGCTCGCAGCAGCACTGGGGGTGCACTAAAGCACAGCAAATCAAAATAGAGGTGGGTGATTGTGCCTTATAATAATATGATGCTATCCTTTTGTAATAACAATATACATAATATAACTGGAAAAATATAAAATGATAAATTTTGGCAACATATGACCAAATCTGTGCAAAGTACTATTTTCTGATATCATGTTGTTATTTAGATTTTTTATCTTACCTTTTTCTTGCACAGCTCACCTTTCTATAACCACTTTTAAACTACTCAGTTTTGGATGGTGCTTTCAGTCTTGCTTGTTGCTGCGTTATCATAATCATGAAGTAAACTACCCAATAAGACACAATATTGGTAATATCTCATTGACAATCCTGCTATGTTGATTTAAATGGAAATGTCTCTTCTGGTCTCGTTCTATCTCTTCGGATATTACAAACTCAAAACTTAAAATGGAAACTACAACAGAATTGAATAGAACAAACTATAACAGAATGTAATATAATAGAATATAAGAGAAATAGAACAAAAGAGGACAAAACAGAACCGAATAAAACAGTGTAACAAGTGTGAGACTTGTCTTTCCTTTCAGGGGCTTGTGGTTGACTGTTTGTGTGGTGAGACCAATGGCAGCACCCATATCATAAGCTGTGCAGACGTACGAACACATCCCGTTTAAGAACAACACCGGAGCAAAACACTTTAGCCTTGAACGTGACCCAAAAACCAAAAAGCACGGATCAGCAATGCTGCCATCAGAATGAGTGCCTCGAATGTGTGTGTGTGTGTGTATGTGTGTGTGTGTGTGTGCATGCGTGCGTGTGTGTGTGTGTTTGTGAGCACATCACATAACCGCAGTGTGAAGGGTAAATGGCTGGTTCTGATACTGCCAAGGGAAAATCCCCGGTTAGATTATACACAGATCAATTTTCATGTGGGTTTAGAGGTAGTCAGACGTTGCTATGCATTTATCATTGCTTGTTCTTAACTACACACAAATATGCGCATAACCACACAAACAACACACCCGAATATAAGCATCCAGACGCACGCACACGCACTCTCACAGGCACACACACACACACACAACCCACACACACACACAAATTAAGAGGATTACTTTCACCATGACAGTCATTGCATGTTGGGTCATTGAAATTGTTATCTTGTTGGCCCTGTACTTTCTAAAAGAAATCAATAAGCTAAGTAAACATGATTATCAAAAACTCAACCTTTATATTCTCTGGCTTTAAGACATTATTAGAAGTATAACATTTTTTAAGTGCAAGTAAGGATTAATCCTATACGTTGGCAGCCACCTGCTTTGCATTTGGCATTAGTATTTCAAACATTTAGCGGGCACTTATAAACAGAGTGCCTTGCAATAGGTGTGCTGTGACATAGAGACCAGGTCGGAAAACGTTCTCCCTTTGAAGACAAAAGGAAAGTCAGGTGCAGTGAGAAATGGATGGTAGGGGAGAAGAACGTGAAGTGATTCTTCAAGGGCTGCGTTTTCTTTTCATGAGGGAAGACATGGAGTGGCTGTCAGTCTGAGTGGAGCAGGAGGGCAGCTCCCCCAACGCAGAGCAGACACGGAGAAGAAGTGGAGCAATGACACAATCGCTACAAGGAAGAGGGAGAACCAGATACAGGTGTACATCTTTGATTTACTACACTTGTGCAACTTAAAAAGTGTGTATGCCTCAACCAAGGCTTTCAATTTTACAGCAGCATCGATTGGAGGGAGGGGAGGTTGATAACATAGTATCATTTATTCTTCTTTTTTTTTTGTTGGGGGATTTACAATATAAACTTCCTCTGGAAACACTGCCTTCATATCAGGAATTCAAGCATCCCACTTAAACCATCTCTCTCATTTCTCATCTCCCTCATGTCTCCTGTTTTTTTTTTGTCTTATATGTTTTTGTTATAAATGAATGATGTCTCTTCTTATGCAACTACAGTTGTGTTCGAAATAATAGCAGTGCCTTTAGAAAAATGAGTAAATGTCAAAATTCTTCAAAGAAATTGTACTT
>NC_048422.1:8772173-8774673 GCF_013103735.1 Etheostoma cragini
AGAGTTTGAAATGTTAATAAAACCAGTGATTTTCTTGCTGCTGTTGAGGCACTGCTATTATTTCGAACACAACTGTACGTTATGCATATCTTAGGCTGCCATTTTGGCCAGGTCTCTTTTGTAAAAGTAAAAAGTAAAAATAAAATTGTATTATTTAGACTTGCTGGTTGAATATAAATTGAGTTAATGAATAAATAAATAGTAAGAGAGTTGGATACATTGTGTCAAGTTGGTGCAGTAGCCAATTGCACAAAAACTAAAAAACAAACCTTGAGGTCCAAAAACATTTTTTCAAATTGACCAAAATACATATAAAATGTGTATGTGAAAGGAAAACAGGCACGCAAGGTCAGTCTATATAGGGAATTTCTAACAAGAAATATTTGAAATTTAGAGGCCAAGGGCTACATGTTGTGGGCTGTACAAGGAGGATGCAAATCTAATGGGGTTCAACCTGGGTTAACAAGTTTTTTGACAAGTAATTCATGTACATTCATGGTTACGTTTGTGATGAGTGCAAGGGATGAGGCAAGCTCGGTGGAGATGCAGTTATTCAGGTAAGATGAGGACAAGGCACATTCATCAACATTTCTGTATAAGTGTCAGTGTTAGCAAGCCAAACAGAAAAAAAAGAAAATAACAGAAACAAAGTTACACTCTCTCCACAAAGGTTAGTTTAACCAAGAACAACACAAAGTACCCCCAACTACATCACCACTAAAGTTAAACAACCCTGTGGCTCGGCCAAATGCCCAGCAGTTTCACCTATCATAAACTTACGTGAGCTACATCTTAAGGAAAATATAACTGGACAGAACAATTGCTTTGTTCAATAAATGTCTGAATAGCCATTAAACCAAAGATCAAATGAATGATGGCATCCTACATCGCATTACCCTGGTGCCTTCAGTCTATGACACCAGTATGTAATTGAATAAACGATGTTCCATTTACCCATGAGGCCATTAATCCCAATTTAATGCTTTTGGCGTTGCATCTGAATTCACTTTCAATAGCCCGTAAGACCTTCCACCTCTAAGGACAGAAGGCTAAGGAATGTTCTATGAAAGCTTGATTGGCACATGTGTTTTAAAAGCTGTACACATTGCCCTTGACACTGCTACAGCCTCCATTAGGAATTTTATAATAGGCAACTGCCCGGCTTCCTATATCCAAAGGATTTCTGAAGGTATGAAAAATTGTTGTCATGTATAAACCTCAAATGAATAATTCATCTTTTCTTCAAACCGAAATGGACAGTAGAAATTGTCTCTGAGGAAATGTGTCTTAAGCCTGGAAACGAGTTAGACCGTTAAGATTGAATTCTGTAATGACACTAGCGGCCAAATCTAATATGCTGCTCTAATACCTTTTCTAAAAGGACATTTGACGCTAGAGGTGTTTGACTGCAGCCCCCCCCCCCAACCCCATTAACCTGGAGATCAAAGGATTACGACAGTGAGGACAAAGCAGGACATCTCTGCACATGGTCAATGTGACGACAAAATGAGTGTTTATCCCCGCTGCATACGTTCCACAGATGTAGTTACTGAAGTCAGTTTGCAGATTACTATATGAAATCCAAATATGACCAACACTATGTCTCTTACTTGTACTGGATTTGTCTAAACTTTTTTATACTGTGCTTCTTTCTTCTTTTATGAGTTATGTTATCATTATTTGATACCCTAATTAAAGACCTCTGTGTTTGTGACATGTAATGCACCGACAAACCCGCACTCCATGGACACATTCTCAAAAGAACTTATAGGAATGTCTAAGACACATTCATCTTCAAAGGAGGATTACATTTCAAAGTCAAACCATTAAGTCGGAGCCTTCCATTTAGTTTCAAATGAATGATACACCTATAATTAGCTTTGATAGCACAACTGTTAGGGAGAGCTGCGATAACACACGGCTGCATGCCTGAGTGTGTACACCGGCTTAGAATGGATTAGTTCATACGTGTGTGCCTAAAACAAACTTTATAACTGTTTGAAAACGTGGGCGCCTAGTGCTCTGGTATCTTAAGTACTGAGGGTGCCCACTCTCTGTTTTGTCTGCGTGTGTGTGTGTGTGTGTAGGAGAGAGTGAATGTATGTCTCACTGGGAGTGTTATGTATCTAATTGCTGTATGCTTTAATAATTTACATTACCTACTCTCTGATGCCCATCATTAAGAAATGAGGGAATTACACTCAGCTATATTAGTCTTTGCACTTGTGTGTATGTGTGTGTGCGTGTGTGTGTGTGTGTGTGTGTGTGTGTGTGCACGTTATAATGTGTTTGTTGCTTGTGTCTGCTTTGGTGTACTCACACATCCTCAAGAATGTGTGTGTTTGTGCGTATTGTTGGGAGACTTTGTATTTGTGCACGTATTATAGAAGTGTGTGAGCATATCACTGCATGCCCCTTTTGAGTGTGCGCTCATAAATGTGTGCATGCGTGCATGTGTGTACGTATGTATGCACGGCCCTTGTGTGTATGTTCTCTGAAC
>NC_048422.1:8779673-8827741 GCF_013103735.1 Etheostoma cragini
GTGTGTGCGATTGTGCGTGTGTCTGAACATCCAGAAGTCAGTGTTTGTTTCTCTTAAACACAAGCGGAGTTTCTACTTCCCATACCCCTCTTTTCACATCATGCCTCTCAGCCCTATCTTTTTGTTTTTATGAAACATTTCTGGTGGTAAAACGTGATTGTTTTCAACCCAAAGTTAGCGCCAGTCCCAATACTTTTTTTTCCCACAACCTTATGGTCTTGTAAACATATCTTTACATTGCAGCTGTTAAATTGACTGCGCACTTGCCTTCTTCTGTGTCTTTTCACCTCTTTTCCCATCTCTCTATCCCTGTCCCTGCATTTCTTTTCCCATGCTGTTGTGTTCTGTGGGGTATATCCATCCTTTGGGACCATCCCATTAAGCCACAGTCCAGGCTCACAGATGCCTGCTCCCCAGACAGAGGACCAGCAAGCTGGTGTAATTGAGACAGCTCCAGGAAGACAGCCGTGCTGCGGCTACGTCTTAGTACTTGGGTTCTTACAAAACAAAATGATCCTTTATTTATCAGAGACAAATACAGTACTTACTGTCACTACTGCCGGTACAGCTACCGTACCGGGGAAACTAATTCTGTTCCCACTGATATATCTACTGCTATGCCTGCTACTACAGTGCTATACACTTACTACAGCCTCTTTTAATTCTGGTACTGGTACTAGACTTAATACATATGCAAAGTGCACATATGTACTATACATGAAGTTGCTGACGTGCGGAAATGTCATATGTCCTAAACTGTTGTTTTTTGAGAAAAATTAAAAAAAGGCAAATTTGAAGAAAGAAAATGTGAGCTATTTAACTCAGACAAAGTCAGACAAACTTGCTTTGTTACCATTTAGTTATTAGTAAAACCCACAGACAGTGGTAAAAGGGTGACCAATAGCATTGTTTACAAAAAGAAAAAAGAAAAAAAGTAGAGTAAATATTCAGTTGCATTCAGTACATTCATTCAGTTGTCACTTTTATTAGGTACACCCACCTGAAACAATGCAGTCTAATAAATGAAGCTTCTTAAAATTGTTTTTTGGAATGAACAGATTTCTTTATTTGTTTCAATTGTGGTTTGTAGGTGCGGAGGAACGCATTCCTGACGCACATCAGTCCGCCTGTATATTATCATCAGTTTAATAAGTCAGTGAGTGAGCGAGAAACAATCTCATTTGAAAGTGCAGATTAGTTTGCTGCATCAAATAGAAAAGCCTGAATAGACTAAATGGAGAAGTCCCTTTTATCCTGAAGCGTGAAATTGCGTTAGGGCCCAGTCCATTACACACACATGTTAGGATATATGGGGGAAAATATAGGGAGTATCTATACTCTTATGAATATGTATGTGATGCATGTTGAAGTCTACATATTTACTTACACATTTGGTTGTCTAGTCACTTACACACATCAATACATTAATTTCCTTCCTCACTCTCTCATTAAGTTTCTCCTAATTTCTACTTATCCATATGCACACATATTGTCTCTCTTTGTCACACTCTCTCTTTGTGGCCCACACACCTCCACTGATACCACAGGATTGTTACACTCCCTATTTCTGAGCAGTGAAGGAATGCTTACTAATTAGCTCACTTGCTCTGGAGCAGGCAGCAACTAAAATCTAAAGAGAATAGAGGAAACATTTTCTAGAACTGCCATTAAAATGTAAGTGAATCTAAGCCTGTTTGTCATTTATGAAATAAATGACAATGAAATATATGACAAACAGAAAAACTGAGTTGTAGGTATGAAATAGAAATATCTCTGTGTGGGACTTTATATTTGATGTAATACTTGCCAATGGCTGCCTTGGAATTTAAACTTTTATACTGCTGTCTATTTTTGATGAGTTCTCCTGCAAAGTGACAGAGCAAATCTGAGTAGTTTCAGGAGACAAGGGTATAAAAAGTTCTATTTGGCCATGTCCAGACATGAACCCAGTTATCCTTTTACTTTCCATAACACTGATTGACTCTAATGCCTTAACATTGAGTTATTTGTTCACTATGTAATTTGTTTTAATCAAGTCAGTGTCTTCATGCATTCTAGATGTCTTTGTAGTTATGTACATTCGGTTTTATGTGATGATAAATCCACATCAAACTAATCCCGTTTTTTAGAAAGCAGCTTGTTATATTCTTAAGTCACGTTTTCAGGGTCTAGCAGATAACAGAACATGTAGAAAAAGTGTCATTATGCAACAAATAAAACAACCACAAAGTTGTCTTTAGCCTACAGCTGTGCTGTTATTTATGTAGTTTTCTGCTAGCATGCACCCTGATGTCTGAGCAGGGAGCTGGCTCCCGGACGACTCAATCACCATGAACAATTTTCAATGTTCTTTCAGACTATAACTACTCGAGAGTCTGCTCTTGAGACTCTGCTTTTTTTTTTTTTTTGGGGGGGGGGGGGCAATAAGGGCAGGGTTCCGGGATTTGGGAAAACTGCTTGAATTTTGGGAATGTTCTAAATTTTTCGGCACGTCTGGTCAACCTGGGTTGGGGGGTCCCTGTCCCCAGGAGCAATTACCGTACAGTGGTCTTATGGTAGAAGGGGAGTTCCAATATTCTCTGAGATCGGTCGAGTGTAAAAAGGTTCCAAAAACACAGGAAAATGAGAATAGTTTTTGTGTTGGGTTTCTGTTCTTTGAGATCAAGATTTTGTAGAGTTTTTGGTTTTTGGTTTGGGACCGCCAAGCCTAAATGTCTGTGCCAGAGCTGGCTGAAAGGCTCTGCCGGAATGGACAGTATTACCTATCAAAACATTTGTCATTTGAATGCGTTTTGCGGGCTTGTTCAGACATCTATGTGCAAATTGAATTTGCCTATGGGCATGTTTTCATGGATATCTGACCATTCCTCAGTTGCTTGACGTCAATGGAGCAAACTGCTCAACCTCACTGCTGGACACTGAGCCAGGTGGAATACTTTCTGGTTAAAGCCACGTTTATTCTCTTCCTCAAACACACACACACACACACAAACACACACACAAACACACACACACACACACACACACACACACACACAAACACACACACACACACACACACACACACAAACACACAAACACACACACACACAAACAAACACACACACACACATACACAACTGTAAAAGGGCAGAGACAGCCCGGAAATTTCTATTTCACTGGACACTAATCATGAGGGAACAGGCCTTTACCTTCTTGGCACACACCACACTAAACAGGCAGTGACAGCCGCTGACGCACGGAAACACACACATAAACACACAAAAATGCTGCTGCAAGTCTCGGCGTAAACAAAGATGCGTATGCGACAAATTAATATGAAGTGCACAAAAAAGGCACCCACAAGCAGCAACACTTACACAACCCACACATAGGCACACACACACACACACACACACACAAAGCACAGCCATTACTGTCTAGGTGCATATCAACGGTAGGAAAGTGGAGCAAACAGAGTCGACAAGATAATAATACAATCAGACAGTTTATTCCACTACCTCTAGATGGGTAATTAGAGTGAGAAAGGGAGAGAGACACTGCAGAAAAGCAGAGAAAGAGAGAGAGAGAGAGAGAGAGAGAGAGAGAGAGAGAGAACCCAATGAACCCTGGCTCACTTCAATTTACACATAATCTTTTTTTTATGAAGAGTTTGATCAAAAGGCACTTTTGAATCAAAGATAAATCACATAATGTATTGACCTCAGGACCATTTTAAACCAGTTAATGCAATGACAACTCATTATTAAAAAAACGAGCAGGGTATGCAGATACGACAGGAAGAAAAGGACAGAAGAGAGCAATAGGAATGTAGGAGACGAGAGGAGAGAGAAGGAGAGCAATAAAGTAGAGGAAGAATAAAAAAGGGTAAAGGTATGGGTTGACTCTGATTGGATAGATGGAGAAAGGAAGAAGGTGTGGAATTATCCAAAGCAAAAGCAAGCAAAGAAGGTTTAGGACAGCAACAGTGCATCTTAGACTGCCAATTACCAGATATGCCTTAACAGTTTTGTTTCATGCAGGGCATTTGAGTGAAACGGAGCTGGAGCATTGCGAATTTAATTGGAGCAAGGGGTAGCATTTTAGAAGACTAGAAGTGACGCTACAGCTGCTCAAGTCTAGTCGCTAAAGTATGCTCCAATTGGCTTTAAAGCCACGAAACACAAAAAACATGCGCCTAATATTGTTTTAACGTGGATGTGTGCCCTTTCCAGAATGCCCCAGTTTGACCATGTCTTAACTTCAGTCATGTCTGGCAACTAAATCTGTATGGATTACTCTATTTTACTACATGTTTTATACCCAGTTGCCCATTAACTGTGATGGCATGTCTTGTCATCTTTTGGTTTCACCTGAAAAAGCCCTCACTCCTGCATGGTTTTGAAAATAATAGGTTTTATATATATATAGCAGAAAAAGTACAGCATCTATTTTACTTTTTCTCATCAAAGCATGCACAATTTCATATTATGCTAAATCCTCACAAAGATCCTGAATCCTGCTTTCTACCTGCACTATTTCCTGTGTTGGGCTCCCATTGCTTAAACTAAGCTTCTCTGTCTCTGGCTGTGCTTTATCTAACTTAGTCCCCCTCCACTTCAGCTTCTTCCCGGGGAGACTTCCACTACACCTAGCCCACTTGATCTACGGGCCCGTTTTGAAATGCAGCGTCATACTGTTTTGCATGTGCAGTTTTCTCCTCTTTCTCTAACCTATCTGCATTTTTACACATCGGCTTGAACTCTCTTTGTGTTTTTAAAGGCTACGTTACTTATAACGTCCGCAACATCGTTCACATCTGCCAGCTATTCTCCAGCCTAAGTAACTCTTTACTTTCCATGTCCTTTTGTTAAATGGCGCAGTGGATACATTGCTTTGGTGTGGGTGATCTGTGTTAAATTCCCGCTGCGATACATGAACCAATGTATCCCTGAGCAAGACATTTAACCCATAGTGGCTCCAGAGGCATGTGGCCTAAGTAATAGCAATTGTAAGTCGCTTTGGATAAAAGCATCAGCTAAATGACATATAATGTTAATTGAAATACTTGTTTTGACTGTTAAAGGTGATTTTTTCATGTACTAAGAAAACATATAAAAACAGATTTCCTACTTTTCATATTAAAGCATTTAACATTGAGGAAAAAAGGTTTACTGATTTAGCGGCTGGCTAGTTAGTTTGCTAGCTTATTAACTCCACAAATCAACAATGCTTAGATGCTATACTGGTGACAGAATATGAGCTAAAAAACACTGTCACCTATCTGGCAATAGCTTTTCTATGTTGTGAAGAGAGTGTTGATAAAGCATTGAGTTGTTCAATTTTACTCATTTAGCGACTAACTGGCTAGTTAGCTTGCTAGCTTGCCAATTCCATTGAGCTTTTATACTATACTGATTACAATTAATAACCCAAACAGCCGGCTGGTGGCTGGGTCTAACTGACTCACTCCCCAGGCCTGAAGGGAGGTGGAGGGGCAGTTAGACCCAGCAGGAGCGCAGAGTACGCTAGGGAGGATTGGGAAATGATTTTTACAGTTCACATATATCTACTGAAATACACCCACTGTAATGCAGCACTTTCCGTTTTGATCCAATGTGTTTCATTCTTTTTTACCACTTGCTCAATTGGGCAAGGGAGTTGTTAGTTTTATTTGTCCTATGTGGCATTTTACTTTCTATTGGCAAATCGGGGCAGCCTCATTTTTGAGCCCTGAAATACATTTGCAAATGAAACATTTCCAACAGCTTTATATAGCTAAAGTAACCTCATAACGTTTCATGTAGAATGATACCTTAAAATCTGCTGAGATGTGCCTTTGAGTAATACCAGGCTAGAATGCAGTGCATTTGTAAGATAACACTGACTGATTAGTATTTTGTAGCAGTTTGTGTTGGAGATGTAGATTAGCCTACAGCCATAAGATACATACTAAAATACATAATGTTCAGTGAGGACAGCAGGAGCACACTAGAGTGTCCCGCTGCTTATACACACCAATGTACAGAGAGACAAAACTACAAGAAAAGGAGAAAGTAATGGGTGGTACGGGATGGACTAGGGGGCGGTATAAGAGGATTAGTAGAGGAGAAAGAAAGAAATGGAACAAGATAGAAACAGGGATCAGACTAGAATTTTAATGTATGAGGAGGGAAAAAGTATTAGCTGTCAGGGGCGAAAAAATGACAAATGGGTGAAAGGGGTGGGTGAGAGTGATGGATGAACAGAGTTGGGGAGGGATGAAATAAAACATTATGTAAAGGAAACAAAAAACTACCAAAGTATTGGACTCAAGTCTTGAGAAAACAATACCTTGGCTGATCTTCAAAGCCCTTGGAGTTCTACTTTGGATCAACCTTAATGTGTTTGTGTGTGCTCCTTGCTCCTGTACATTGAGTACCCAGAAAACATAAGGTCTAATCTGACATGTACAGTTTAGAACTGGACAAAACACCTCATGTTATTAAGAAGGAAACTTCTGAGCATTTTTATGATGATTTTTGCCACACCATCTCTTCACATCAGCATTGAGTAAGAGCAAAAGGGAAAACAATCTGTTTTGCCAGATTCCTCCTGATACCCAATGGATACAAAGAGGCCAAAGCACACAAACGTTTGAGTTTCCCTCATGGCTGCCCATTGACTTCTTAAAGCGGGCCCATTGTCCCATTTGTTATGGTTGTCTGCTACAATAAAGTGATGGGACTTGCTGTTGTCCTGCAAATAGAGCAAAAAATGGAGAGCGAAGAAACTGGGGTAATATGGAGCAGAGAAAGAGAGCAAAGGGAAAGGGATGCAGTGACAATAATGCTGATGATGAAAATTCATAATGCAAAACCTAAAGTCTGAAATAGAAGACAGTGAAGATACATAACAGTGGTATATTCACTGAGGTATGTTCCCTTTGACATTTCTTTTCCTGTCCAAGCTGTTACCGACATGTCACTGGACAACCAAGATGTACTGCGGCTTGATTTACGCTTAGCATTTAAATTCTCATCTAGTCTTCCAGACAGACTGTTTAGTTTATGCTTTATTGATTCGTGCAGGAGAGTCCTATTATCTCTAAAGGAGTCAGAAGTCAGCTAAAGGACAAATCCTCTGGCGCGGCACAAGGTCCCGGTCTTACTTGAGGACACTTGGTGGCAATGCAGACTTTGTCAAAATCCTAGAAACTAACTATTTGTCATTCTACAGAGGAATGTCTTGGCAGGCCTCACCTTCCTCTGGATAAAAGACAACCAAGATATAAAAGTTCAGTTTACCTCAATTCTTTATAAATCAGAATCATTCTGTGGCAGTACAAATACTAGAGACATCATGGTTGTCATCAAGATTTACTTTCATATCTATTTCTCATAAAACTGTTACGTGTTTGAATTTGCCAATCCTTTAGGTGTTACCTTCCAAACATTTATCAGAGTTTTAAAGACTTCAAAATACTCCTTTCACAACGGTTCAGCCGACTGGACTGCTTCTCTTACTGACAAGAAACAAGAACTGAGTCACCAGCCACGGTTGATGAACTGTTGGATTAAATTCTAAGGCTGTGTCAATCCTCCATGCAGGTGTTTTCTATTCATTATGATTGACCGAGTACTGGGACTGGGACAGGGAGAGTAATTAAAATGGAAGCTGAGTAGTTAGAGCGGTGCCCTTACATGTGGGGGGCAAATACTTCCTGGTTTAAACAGGAAGTCCCAGAGGAGGTGGAGCTCTACGTGCTCACCCTCCTCCATAGTGATCTGTCTGCAAGGAGACAAGACAATTCCATTACCCAGCGATGCAGCATGGGCCCCCTGAGTGTGTGTGTGTGTGTGTGTGTGTGTGTGTGTGAAGAAACACACAAAAACAAGCAGCCCACAGAGAGGAAATGGATACCAATTGGAGTGTGTTTGTGTGTGAGAGTTGAAATAAGTTGCCTCAGGGTAAGAAATGCACATCAATCTAACAAGAGAACTCACTCTTTCAACTCATCCTCAGTGAAGCTAAAGGCAACCATTTTGTGTGTCTGTGTGTGTGTATGTGTGTGTGTGTGTGTGTGTGTGGGGGGGGGGGGGGGGGGGGGGGGGGGGGGGGGGGGATGGATGGATTATTTAACTGTGAACTTAATGAGCGTGTCCACTCTACTTTTACTCACATTACCTTTGGGTTTAGATATGGATGAAGGCTACACATGTATTGGCTACAATTAGGGTTAGAGAAAGGCTCAAGAGAGTGAACATAGGTCACTGCTATGTCTGCAATTTAAAATATCCAAATACGGCCTTTTCTGTTTGCATCTTCTAGTTGGCGCAGAGGCCAGTACAATCCCTTCCTTATTTGTTAGATTGAGAGAGAACGACAGTGACTGAAGGAGGGACCAGTTTTACGAATACGTGTAACCTTCTAAGTGAACTTTCCCTTTTTTTAAGGGGTTTCAGTACTAAGCACATACAGGCAAACACCTCAACAAAAGCCAAATGGACTTGGCCTCATAACACAACCCACGCCCACAACGCTGGCGGTTGGGGCTTCTGTTATCATTTTGAAGCGCTAAGAAAAAGTCTACACCGCAACAGGGTTTACGTAATGGCATCGCTATGATCTGAGGGCGCCTCAGACAGGATTTGTTTACAAAAATGAGACAATGCCAAACGTAGAGGAAGTACCCCATTTCTTGTGTGATGATTTATGGTATACATTCATTACCAAGCAGACACCACTCTGGCAGACAATATACATGTTGTTCTTCATTATACTGTAGATGTTGAAAATACTGTCATTACAGAGATGGGAGTGCTCTGTCTAGAGTGCCCTATTTGTCTCCTGGGGGGAGAGAGTATTTTTCTTGCCTAGTGTCAGCTGGCAGGCTAAATGATGGATGGCAAATAGGCTCTAAAGATGAGTGATCAGGAATAGAGATTTTAGATATGCATGGCCTGATGTTTGAAGGGTCACAGCAACTTCACAGCTCTAGACAAAGTCTTTATATATTTTAGGAATGTTGAATATTTTAGTACTTCGCGATTCAGTTTGATTCTTGATTCAAAACGCTAACCGATCCAAAATTGATTCTCAATTCAAGAAAGGCTTCAAGTCAAAACAATTTGACTTGGTGTTTACCCTGGTTACTGTCTAACAGTGGCGATATCTAGGTTCTTTGGTAGAAAAAGAAGAAGAAGAAGAAGATTTCCTGGAGTGAGACTACTGCGCTGTCACTACGTCCCCATCACTGGAGAATACTCATATGTCATATAAACCTTCTTCTTCCCTAGGAGATAGAAGTTTCCAAAGACTGACTTGCTGAATTTCTTGCTGCTCCATTGTCCAAGAGCTAACATTGGTAGCCATACTGCTCGCTGAAACTATATAAGCTACGTAATCTATGGCTAGGTAATCCAAATATTTACTAAAGAAGCTGGAAAGGGCGTATGGCCAGTCAACATTGCCAGATGAATGAAAACCGTTTCTAAATAAAAATCGATTTTTGGAAGTTGTGAATCTATTCAGAGTCGTAAAAGATAAGAATCGAGAATCTTGCGTGAATCTGCGTGACTTTCCGCCCCATTACATACACGTGTGTATGTGTGTGTGTATGTATATATACATATATACATAAACATACACATACACACGTACACAAACACACACACACACACACACAAACACACACTCACACATAATCTGTGGTAAAATGACTTCATGAGAAGGTGTGAATTATAAATTAAGTCCCAACTCATTGTTGTAACTAACTAGCACTGGTATTGGTTCAATAGCTTAAGGTCTTCTAACTGACTGGTTGTTTACTGACAGGCTATGAGTCTTGCAGACTGACTGTGTGACAGGTCACCATGGTGACTGGAGGCTGGATATATGACCCACTGCAGTTGCTCTTGTGTTAGCCCATGTTGTGAAGCTATAAATTGTTTAGCTGAAGGCCACTGAAGAGAGCAATTGATGGAAAACCGGACAACGCCGGAAAAGGGCAGGGCAGCAATAACTTTTCCGTTGTGACAGCAAAGGAAAAGGATGTTGTATTTCACCAAAGAGCTTTCAAGTTTTATGACCGCTTATTTATTAAATTATAATAAACATTTAGTGTCTGTGCTATTTCATTTTTCTTTACCAGTCTGTCACTTTCTATTTCTCCATCAATGTACATCACTTCTCTTTGAGAAGATAGTGTCTAAAGATGTCATGCAGAATGATCTGCTGTGTGTCTGTGTTAATGTGTGTATCCCTGAGTGTTTGCTTCCACATGAGATAGGCAACTTTTTCTAAGGCAACAGAATCAGGCCATGTGTGTAACAGCTGAACACACCTGTACACAAATACACAGACCCAAGTCCTTGCTTCTATCCATCAGCATATACACGTAAACAATTTGATATTTATGCATATTTATTGTTTCTTTTAAGCAGCTTTGTATCTATCCAAAGTGACATACAGAATATAAACACCCTACAGCTATAAACAGTGGTGCAATAATGCAAAGAGGAAGAGAAACAGACATCACGGAGGCCCTAAACTTTTACATAAAAATACAAGTCAGCGGGCACGCAACTGCGGTCGCCCCGTGCTGACATTATGTTGACACTAAATCAGATCACAAAAGCTCCAGAAAACTGGTGTGAAGGTGGAGCAAGCACACACACACACACACACACACACACACACGGGTTTAGGGTCATAGTATGACGTCCTCTGTTCCTAATGCAAACCAGTGTAAACACAGCCGCCACAAACTAGAAGCCAAAACACAGAGGCAGATAGATGTGGAGGGGAAGAGAATGCATGGAAGGATCTGAAGAATGGTATAGAGAGAATGATTTACAAAAGATGAGAGAGACAGATGGGCAGGAAAGAAAGGATGGATGTAGGAAAGAATGGCAAAGATAAAAAAAAATGGAAGTTAAAAGAGAAAGAGCAAGGTGGAAATCACTAATTTTGAAGTAGAAAGAGACAAAGGGTGAAGGAGAAAATTTAAAAAGGCATTGACAGATGGATCTGCGCTGTCCTCCTGATAACACTTCCACCCGTGTAAAACATAACAAGCCCTCGGTGTACATAATGAACACCACATAAAATTAAACTATCATCACGATGGTAATCACGACAAGTGTAGCCTGTCATGATGTTGTTATCACTGTATTGCGTGAGACTTTAAAGTTTTGTAGGTGACAGTTAACATAATGAAAAATATGATAAAATAGAAATAAAGACAGAGAGAAAGAGAGAGAGAGAGAGAGAGAAGACAAAGAGAAAAGAGAAAAGTAGAAATAGCGGGAAACAGTGTGGTTGTGATAACAGGTATAAGGATAAGGCAGATTGAAAAAGAGGAAGAGTATGTGATGAAGATTTGAGATTTTGTAGTTTAAATGCAGAATTAAAGTCAATGTTGCCCCAGTGTGTGCCTTTGACGTGTCATAAAATCACCAACTGACATCAAGACAATTACAGTACATTCGCTGCCAGGGTAGATCTCTACGGCGTTGTTCTCAAAAACGTCTAACTGATCCCTGATGAATGGTTACACTGTGCAACTATATCTCTGTAATACACACACGCACACACACAACCACACACATAAATCAGTACATGCACACGTATGCACACACATGCACTAGCTTGCACACAGGCAAATCTATCTGTACATCTATCCTTCTCACACACACATACACACACAGTAAACATCTATCTGTCTCTCTCTCTCTCACGCACGCACACATGCACACACGCACACACACACACACAGACACACACAGGTCTGTTTATGCATTACATCATTCACCCTGCTGACACAATCTACCATAACATAAAACTCTCATTAATTCAGTATTGGTTCAGCATTCAGTAATTCATCATTGCCGATATGATTAACAAAACTGTCAGAATACCATACAGTCTCATTCATCAAACATTTGCATGGGAATGTTACATTTAACTTACAGCCTGGAATAAACTCATGATGGCC
This sequence comes from Etheostoma cragini, assembly GCF_013103735.1. NCBI lineage: Eukaryota > Metazoa > Chordata > Actinopteri > Perciformes > Percidae > Etheostoma > Etheostoma cragini. The sequence goes on from NC_048422.1 coordinate 8,791,630, forward strand.
GGTGTACTTGGCTTTCAATCGGTTCTGTTGACAAGGGGATGGAATGGTACAAGTGTGGTTTCCTGTTTATCCGATGGGAACCTTGTCATTTGTCCCTATACTGCTGTGTTCATTTCTTACATAGAATTGGCTTTAAATGGGATCAAAGCCATTTACGGTGCTAACATTTTGGCTCAGCTCAGGGGGAGAAACATTACAAGTCTAACTTTCTTTCAATCTACCATTTCTGATTTAGACCCGAGGTGGATTTTATAGTACAGTGTCAAAAATAAGACATTTGGTATAGACAGATTCTTCAATGCCATGGGAGTGATGAATTAAGGGGTTCTCCACTGCAGTGTATCAAAATGTGTCACATTTGGCAGTTTTTTGAAATAGCCTGCCATGACTGATGCCAAAGATGTATCTAATTTCACCTGCTAGCCAGCTAGCAGCTGCAGCATGACTCCTGTCGAAATTGAATTTCAAATGTTGCCTATTCCTTATACTTCCAACAGAATCACATGGAGGGAGGTAGAAAGTGAACACGTACACATGAGAAAATGATGGTCGGTGGAGATAATGCAGGAGTGAATCCCTTTTGTCTGCTCCAATAATGAAATCCACTGCTGACTAGAACGTATTTTTCATTTTTATGTCATTTAAGAATATACATTATCCATTGCATTACTAATGCAAAGACATACTGTGTGTATTCAAACAGCCAAAATCAGGGGGAAGGAGATGGGACTTGGCACAATGAATCTGAGGTATAAATGGATGTAATGTAACTAAAATTAAAAATACACTCATGCTGTTTATTTTTCCTATATAAAGCCAATGCTGCTTACTTGCTTAAATGCTTTAAGAAACATATTGACAATGTAAGTATTAATTAATTTGCAAAGAAACTCCTGTACAGTGTCTAACTTGCAAAAAATATATCAAGTTCATTAGTAGGCAACGTTTGGATACTAGACCATCTTCTTGGAAAATCAGGCACATTTTGAAAATAAACCTGCTTGTCCCCATCCGACGCACCTGTCTCCCAATATAGATGTGCAAAGTATTTTTCTGTACTAAGTATTAATTCATGAAAGTGATAAAATACAATAACGTTGCATTCACCTAATTCTACAACTAGCCATGTAGGATCATATGTTAATTTAATAATAACATCAGAGAGAAAACCTTCAAATAATGAACAAAAGGATTTATGTTACAAGTGAGCATTTTCAATAATTATACTAATTTTAATAATTACCATATTTACCAAAGGTGTTTTCTTTCCAATAATCCTCAGGGCAATTTGCCATTTACAGTTCGATCCTATCTCCACGTCATTAATATGCACAGTCCCAGTGTATAAAACATTTCCCGTCAGAATAATGGATCTCAAAGGAGGCCAGTGCCAACTCACAGGCCACTGTGACGTGCCGGTGAAGTGACCCTCATTTAGCTTTTGTTTGATTATTAAAATGCACATCCATAACTGCATAATGACCAAATGTCATTTTAACTACCCATCATTTAGAGCTCGTCAGCTGGCAGTGGCAGTTACAATACTATCACGATTCAACTTTTATATTCAGCCCTTCAAATATTCTAACTTATTAATAAAATTGTCATTTAGGGTTTTTACTGTGCAAACAACACAAATAGGTAAAATGGTATGGATTCATAAGGAGCACCAAAGTGATCATATTATATTATAATTATGAAAAAAATAATTATTTGGATGAATTGTTGAAAAAATATTCAAATGAAACAATCATTGGGTATAATTTAAGCTATTTTTGGAAAGTCAAATCTCTATAACATGTTATTTTATCCTTATTCCTGATTATTTTTATTTTATTATAATATATACTGTATAATGACGATTTCCCCAATAACATTTTCATATAATTTTATATGTGATTTCACTTTTAATTTCATAATGCCACTTTTCATGACGGATATGTAGTCATCTCCGTTTCAGCCAATCATGTCCCCTGCCTCTTAAGCTTAAGATTTAAGAGAAGCTTAAGAGAAGTTAGCACCTGTTTGATTCACGCAGTAGTGACATCCTAGAACTACTCACAATTCAGCGACCAGCAGCCTGTTGCACTAGCTGACCATAAGTTTGATTGCATAAGTCATGTGTTAACGTGGAGCCAGCAGGACAGCCAGAACAGAGCCACAACAGAGCCAGCACATAAAGCATTACATCTCCATTGTGCTTGAAGTCCTGATAACAACTATTAAGTACAACTGCGAGAGTTCTATATTCTTGTAAATTGTTTTGAGTCTTTCCTTTTGCACAGACATAACGTTACATGCTCAAATTCATAAAATCTCTCATTATTAATTTATTTATTTCACTTGGAGTTGGAATTGCATCGTGGTCGGTAACACCACTCATTTCTATTCTGCAGCAATGACCCAGTTTCCCCTTTGAGATGATTAAAGATTCATCATGTCTTATTTGAAATGATATCCGGCGGGCAATTGTCTGGCTACTCACTGCCGATGTGTAGGTAGATGGTGTCCCGCCTCTCCCCGTGAGGGTTCTGGAAGCAGCTGTAGAGTCCGTTGTGGCCCAGGTCCACTTCGGTCAGCATCAGTCTGGGACCCTCTAGATGATGCTGGGCCTTCACATCTGTCCCGTTCACCTTCCATGACACCGACGCGTCGTTGTCCAGGGAGCCGCACTGCATGGTGACATCACTGCCCATTCGCTCATATTGGTTCCTCGCAACTGGAAACACACACAGGCAGAGATTGAGTGTTAACAGATAATGACAAGAGATGCATCTGCGTGGTTAAATCCCTGCTCTATGTGCGTACTGACCCGGAGCACATGGAAGAAGACAGGTAAAATCAAAGCCTTTACATCAATACCAGTACGTACAGCAAGCAACATACTCTTTGAGAGGACATGCATGCTCATTCTGGCTCATTGGAATTGCAAGGAACAAGCAAAGTATTTTATAATTTGAAAACAGTTTTTTTAATAATATTATAAATGTGTATTGATACAAGGAATTGTTATTATCTGACTTAAATTCTTTTAAAGTCAATCACTTTTGGGTTTATTTATATACTGTCCACCAACGCAAATTGCTGGACTAAACACATGGCTGCATTGCACTGTACATACTGTGCTGCTATTCTGCACAAGCTGCACTTTAATACGCTGTGCCCAAGCTCCTTCTACATATCTATATGCTATATTTGTATGTGTTTTTTTGTTCTATTTATTTCCTGGAATTATACTGACACAAGCTGGGGGAACAATATTTTCATTTTTTTCTATGTACGGAAGTCAACATGACAATGACAATAATATTGTAGCTTCTGTTTCTGTTTCAATTACCTACCACTCACCATGGCTCTATGTATATCTTTATATTTATTATCTGTATTTATAGTTTTCCATTCTGAGTACTTACTTAATCAATACTGTTTATGTAATGGTCACACTTCAATATCATTTAATAATGGTCATCTACTTTTTCTGTTATTTAATTACATATTTTCAATTTAATTTCACGTCACTTTCTTACTCACATTGCTATATTTTCCGTACTATGGCCACCTCACTTTACTTTACTTTTTATACAATACTAATTTACTTTCATTCAGTAAAGTGCACATTGTCTGCTGTTGTAAAAAGTGAATTTACCCATTGTAGGATGAATGAAGAATTATCTAATTTAAGATAAAATGTATCGTTCTAGATAAGACAGATGTTGACAAAGTTTACCTTTGGGGGCAGAATTTAAAAGGTGAAAAACGGGTAATACATTGCAATATATCGAAGAATATCACAATATGATTCAAATCGATATACAATCATCTTTAATATTGTGGTAGCGTATCATGGGGCCTTTGATGATTCCCACCTGGTGATTTGTAGTGGCAGTGAACGACAAAGGGGGAAAATGTAAAAAAAACTAATGTTTTTACAGTTGATAAATAGTTCTCATTTTCAAATATCAATTACTTATAGTGATTGACAAAGAAAGTCATGTTTTCTTTTTCCAATACAGTGAGCCAGCACTGGAGGAAAAGCTATTGTGACTTTAAAATCCGAGGAGCTTTTTGTCAAAAGTCTCTCTTTTCTGACTTGTGTTACACATTTTGCTTTTATCCTTCTATCAGCGACCTCACTGCTGACACTGCCTTTGTCCATGGGGTCAGAAAAGTTGTAGGGACCGTGACCCCGGGGTCTAAGGGATGTATGCAAGCCTGGACGAAGTTTTAGCCAGGACACTGGGGTTATTAGCCCTGCTCTGTTTACAAGTCCCATGGGCCCTGTTATGACCACACAAAGGGAAGACCTCAGATTAACACTTAAACACTGAGGATCAGCAGCACAACAAGAAACAAAGAACAACTATACAATATTGATCCCCATCTAAGGAAAAGCCCCCGCCTACGAAGAAAAGACAACAAAAAAGTGTTCCCCTGGGATCAGATCCTGTCAAGATCCTTGTCGTACTCTGACGTCTCTCTCCCCGTCTCTCCTTTTGTCCATCTACCCCTCCCTCCCTTCTTTCTTTCTCAATACAACACCTCTCATTTTTGCATTTTTTACTTGAGCTAGCTTTCTTCTCCCAGTCTCCTCAGACATGCCTCTTAACGCAGCCGGTACAAATGTCAAACGTAGTGTTTCATGTATATTTCATGTCCCATAACAGAGTCATCTATATTTAATATGACAAGATCCCTGTCCCCATTAACATTACCCTGACACTGTTTGTTCTCTCTCCGTCTTCCTCTCTGTCGTTCTTCACCCTCTCCCCAGCCCTTACTCTCTGCTCTCCGTCTCTCACTCATGCCATCTCTCTTTTCTTTCTGTCCTCACTCAGTCTGTCCATCCCAGTTCTCTCCATGCGTGCCCTCCCCCATTTCCCGGAGTCCAAATAATGTGCGTGCATATGCATGTTAGTGGCAAGAAATGCCAATTCCCTTTGATCTCCTCCTCTGTCGAGGCACTTTGTAAGGATGTGTGACTTTATTTACATAAAAAGTGATTTGCATCTCAGCAAAAAAAGCATAAAGTTTGACTTTGATGTTAGCTTTGATGACGATGCTGGTGCCCTTGTGCTTTATGTGGGAAGAGAAGAGGAACTTTCCTCGCGTTATACTTATTGTAAGTCAGTGAACATTCATGAAAACTTTCTGAGAATCATAAATGAACAGCATGAGTGTTAGTAAATGGACAGTGTTATCAAAGTGAGAGAGCATGTTATTAAAAACTTTTTTCCTTTGGAAAATGTCCCTGCCAAAAATGTATTTGACCGCCTTTAGGTGACATCAAGCTGTGGTGAAATCATAACCCATGTCATCAGAAAGGAGGATTTATGAGCAGGTTCTTTGACATAGATCATGGCCCTCAGAATATTACACTGAAAATACCTTCTTGCTGCTTTTTCCCATGAATGTCCTTCTGAGTCTCAATCCCCCCCTCCCACGCCACATCCCATTCTTCTTATCTTCTTGGGCTACATCACTCTTTCTCTACCTTTCTCCTTTCCAACATCCATTCTTCTCTAGCATTTGCTTCTTCTCCCTCCCTCTGCGTTTCATTTCTATCCTTTCCCTTTGAACTTCATCTTGTCTTTTTTCCTGTCGTATGAGAGTCCACCCTCTCCCCCTCCTCTCCTCCACTCTGGCAGCCGCTGTCTATCTTTATCTCTCGTCCTCCACCCCTGACATTGGCCTCTACTCGTATTCTGCTTTAAACTTTACGTTCTCCCGCTCTCATCTCTCTCATCCTATTTTTCTCGTTCAGTCAGTTCTTTTTTGTCTCCGCCACTGCATCCTTGTGTTTCTTTTTTAATCCCTCCTATATTGTCAGCTAGTTGAAAAAAACATTAACATTAATGGCAGTCATATAAGGAGTGTTTTCTTAACTTTTTTGAAGTCAGGAAGTTACTATACTAGACTTAATGTGCGGTTGTATCTATTTTCAAAAATGAGATAAAACATTTTAAGCAGTAACTATTACTCTTTACGCTAACAAGCCACAACCTGAAGATGTAAAATGTTTAAATAATATCCTTGCACGTGACATGCAAAACGTTCCACCGTGATGTTTTCTGCAGCTGTGAGCTAAGTGTATTGAAGGCCAACTCTTGTTTATCTAGAAAACACAGAACTTTGTTTTTTCCCCTTCAACTGCAATGTGAAGATAAATCTGTCTCTGGCAACAGATACACACCAGGTACAGAAGAGACTCGTGAATCCCTGTGGCTCGCGCCCTGGTTTCCTACTGGCTAGCAGGTGTCCCATAAAAGTAATCAATAACTGCAATAAACTGATGGTTAACAAAGCAGCAAAATTGCCACTAGTTGCTGTCCATGAACTATTAAAGCTCACTTACTTAAACCTAACTGGGTTAAACTAGAGCCTGACTGATACATCAGCGGCCCGATATTAGGCATTTCCCGACATAGATTTAAGTATCGGCATTTATAATGGCAGAATAAAAAAATAAAAAAATAAAAATCATATTCATTTATGAGAATCATTTATAATCACAAATAAAGGATTCCGTTAAATGAATATTAAAAAAATAAAAATGGACTGTCAACCATGTTATGAGCATAGGCGTTGTATCTGATCTTCCTCTGTTCTGTTGGGACCAACAAATCCTTATCGTTCTAACTCTACTTACTACAAATAACTAATGTTAGGGAAATCTGCATGTTTTGTAACACGGTGGATTTAAAAAATATATTTATCAGCTGATATATCGGCATATTGGATTTTGAAATAACCAAACATTTGTATTGTATTGGCCTTAAAAATCCTTTATCGGTCGGGCTCTAGGTTAAACTGACTACAAATCTAAATGTAGGACTTTGCCTTCTCCTTGTCTGTAATTCTGTCTGTAAAAACTGTAATTTATCAGCATGTTTTATTACTCAATTTTTTCAAAATTGTTTTTATTGTAAACAAATTCCATGAAACGTCCAAAACCAACAATGAGTTTGTCCTCTCGGTACTTCTCTGACTTCTTTACCCTTTCTCCGGCACTCAGCCCAAGCCTATTAGTTTCCACTAAATGAAAGTTAATCTTTATCGTTAAACAGATCACAACTACACCACAACTCCTTTTCAAAAATAGCTCATTTATTTCCAACAACAGCTGGCCACTGTAGTTTTCCACCAAACATTAGTCAAAGAGGAATAAATAGTGCATTTGTTGGGGACTACTTTCGGCTGTGGATGGATTTATACAATGTGGCTCATTGATGTGTGTTTTAATAGTTTCTTCAAAACAATGGAGCGGTTTGGCACAGAGGAATAGGCTTCATGGCTGTTGCTGCACTGGCAATACATGATAGTAGGAGCAAGCATTGTTGGTTTTGGTCTGTTCATTCAATTAGTTGACAAAACAAAAAAAGAAAAATTCCAACCTCCAGCTTTATCTCACAAGTACTGGTTTTAGTTCCGGTTCGTGTGTCATGTGTGACTGCACATTCAGGTGTCCCTGCTGTAAAATCCCTTGCTGTTACCTTCCGTCTATGCCTCTCTCTAACCCCCTGTGAGTTATTCTCACTGTCTGCGTTTCCCTTATCTCTTCTCCCTCTGGGTATATCTCTCTGCTCACCTTTACCTCTCCACTCTCTATCACTTTCTCTCCCTCTCACCTTGAAACTACTCCTTCTGAAATGTCAGCATTCATCAGCAGTATATATATTGCTCTTCATGAGTATTCTGCACACATGCCACACATGCTAAATACACCTTAAATTAACAGTGGAAACACAAGCAGATACGATTATGAGTTCACTCATGTACTCAGTTACACGTATGCACAGGCTCTCACACCACCCTGCATAATGTCCTCATGCCTCATCACCATACAGACAAGCAGGCCTAATAACCATAATGACATTCAGCTCAAGTGCTATTGATCTCTGGATAATAGACAGTGCATTGTAAGCAGCATTGGAACACTGCTATTCCCTACCAAATGACAATGATAATCATCTCTGTCCTTCACAAACCTTATATTTCACTAATCATGCTCATTACTCTGCTTATTTATGTTGATGCCAACTGACAGGGCCCCTCATGATTAAACAGTCTATAACCCTCTGGGAGACAAAGTACCTCAAACAACTTCAAATGTACACTCAAATGTACACAAGTTGTGTGCATTGTGATAAAGAAAAAGGCAAATAAGTTATATCACTGATTAAATAACAACAAGAATCGAGGACACTTCTTACTGCTCCAACGGAAATTTATCTCATTTGAGTCCAATTGATGAACTGTTCCCACTCGCGTATGCAAAACGCTATTCCCCCACACATTTTGAGTCTCTTTGTGGGACTTTGTCTGTTGTGGGTAATTGCTGGTAAGATTATAAATACATAACAGTCAAAAAGTTCCACTCCAGTCATTAGATCTAAGAAGAATCTTTTACTTACATTAATTTGGCAAAGGTGCTGCCCACACAGCTCCAGTCTATCTATAGGATGACACCTCTCCACTTCAGATAACTGAACAAAAGTGGAGCCAAGAATGTCCCAAATACGGTCGCTGCCATCTTATAATTTTTGGAGCCAGAGTATGCGCAGTAGTGATAGTGTTGGAGATGCAGTATGGAAGTCCCGCCCATACACCCACCCGACCAATCGTAAATTTATCAATCATGTTTTTTTTTTTTTTTTTTTTTTAAATACAGTTGAACAAATATCAGCAGGGTAATACCTACCTAAAATGAGAGAAACCATCCTTGGGTAAATGTTATTTAACTACTACTTTCATCTTTAAGTCTGGTCGGTGTCCTATCCACTAACATAGATGGGGCTAGATTTATGGGGCAAATTGGGGTGTTTTGGCTTGGTTATACATTCTATGAATCAATCGCTAAATTTAAAGCTTAGAAAAATATAAAAAAATGTCATGTCTGATGTCCATATGCTAATACATTAATGAGTAGATGTTTAAATTGGGAATATTTTGTGTGTTCTTCAGTTTCTCTTGGGAGAAGCAGGATTGTTTTACCATTCAGAAAAAAATGATAGGGAACATTGCATGGGGCTCAAGGGCTTTAACCTGAAAAGATAACTAGTTTTTCGCCATTATCGGGAAGTGTAATGTGTTATACATAGTGGGATTCTGCAGGGCACTGAGGGTGTTGTAGTTCTTATGCAGCCCTCTGGTGTTTTCCCAGAGCAGAACATTACCATAAAGAGCCTACCTAATGCCATTTTGTGAGGTCACTGGTGTTACGACCCGCAAGACATTACAAGCACACATCTCTGTCGACAGGCCTTTTAAAGAATAATACACACACATTCACACCAATCCATGAGGAATGAACTGCATGTATGGGTCTGCGGGCTGCTTACGTAACTTACATAAATGATGAACACACAACGCACATGCCTCGGCGCATACATGATAAAGTCAAGTATTACTATTATGACCTTTGGCAAACAAATTCACACACACAGACTAACACACACACTGGATATATACACGTGCATACACACTAGTATAATGCCTTCATAAACATAATGTTATACAGTACACTTCAAAAATGACTTCAGATACAGATACACACACACACACACACAAACACACAGAAGTTGAGGGAGATTGGAATCAGAATCAGATTTATAACTTGTCTTGGAGACACAAGAGAGTTGATGTGGTGTTGTGTGTTCGTGTGAACAGAAGGACACTCGTAAATTCATGTCTTTGTCCTTTGTATCTTGATTAACTGTAATTCAACCAGAAAAAATCAATTAAGGTCAAATTATCATAAGCCCAGTGTCACAGAGGATATTCATGAGAACAAGTGGCCCCACTGTTTGATTAGCTGATTAAACATCAGGTGCCATCGGCCACGGCACTGTGATACCTTTCCGCTGCAGCAGCATCAACATCAACATCTACTGCTGACGTGAGGACTTTGACTTGGGGGAAAGAAGTTAGCTTAAGACTTACTGAACTAAAATAAATGCTTAGAGGATAGTTTGGATATATCGAAGTCAGGTTGACTTTCAGCTAGCCCGCAGTTTGGAGAAGCAGGCCGCGCTACTAAAACGGAAGCTATGCAATGTAATGCTTAAACGTATTTTTGGATTAGGGTGACATCATTTATAGACATGCTGCTGCTGACACTCTCAAACCCCTGGACTCAGTTTATCATTCTGCCCTCAGATTCAACACGGGAGATCCTTGTGACACTTACCACTGTACTTTGTATAACAAAGTTGGTCGGACTCCTCTGGCACTAAGGCGCAAAAAACATTTATATCTTTTCCTCATTGGAATGTCACCACCATATATAGCATCAATAATGAACAGGATCACAGGACCTTACCAAACTGGCTCAACACATTGCCTTATGCTTCATCTCGCAAAAGCTTTACTCTGAGTTTGGTAAATCTGCTTTTAGTTCCTATGCACCAAAACCATGGAACTACAGTCAATGCTTACTTAAGCTGGACACTCTTGTCAAATTTGAATTTCAGAGCACATCACTTCTGTGTCTGATTGTTTTCATTGATTATTATTTCCTTATTTTGTGCTTTATATGTTCAACACATTCTCATGAATGGGTCCGTATGATATTATACGAAAATGTGTGCACACCTAAACCTATGAAATCATATTTAGGAGAGTGCCGGCTGGTTGCTGAAGCCGCTACAGAGCTTTGCGATGCGGGCTACGGACGTCCTTCACAGCTCAGTCGTATCAACTCCAGTTAGTAGATGGGTTTAACCGAAAACGGGGGACTTTGAGCAGGATAAAGAGTAACGTGAGCTGCTGCTTGTTTCGGCGGGAGACTAGTTTAATTTAGTCCACAAAATATGAGCATTTTGCCACGTCGAAAGATAAGATTAGGCACCAAAAAGACTTGTTAAGATTAGGAATCAAAGGAGTCTGGTGGCTTTGAAGACGGCATGGATGGATGTAACAGCTTCAGTTCCCAGTAGGAAAGGACTATCTGACGGCAAAGTCCACAACAAAGTACGGAGTGTGGACTGGTAGTTGGAGAGGTGTCAGTTCACCTCCCATGCATTGGCAAGGTGCTCTTGAGCAAGGCCCCGACTTGTCAGGGCGCGTGTCCATGGGCAGTCACAGCCTCCTCACTCTAAACATCTCTCCATTTGTTCATGTATAGATGTAGAAGCATGTGTGCATTTGTCTATGTCAGGTCTGTGTGTAACAACAGATTGAAAACATTGTAATTTTAAAAAAATAGGCACATAGGCACCTGTGATGTAGGATTAACAAGCTAATCTGTACATGCACATCACTTAAAAGAAATACATGCAGCATCTAAGCATATGGGGGGGATGACTTTTGTTGATGATGTTACAGGGAGTTATGTGTTGGTTTGTCAGTAGTGTCACATGACCTAGTCATCAAGGAATCATTCATCTTTACCAGTTTGACATCAAGGACTACACCGTAAACACAGCTCGGACTTCATTGAGTCATCCTTTTTTGTAGTTGTGTGTGATTTAATGTCGTCCTCCTCAAAATGTCAGATGAGCAAAAGAAAACATAAGATAAAACCCTAGAGGCAGCAAATCGCAAAACTGTCATATTAATCGTTTTTATAATGGCCATATGGATTGTTTTGAAAGGCACAGACAAATGATCTTGTCTAGTGAATAGGGGTCATATGTGGACTTTTGGAAATCAAATCAATAGCAAATAGCTTTTCCGGTTGTTGAGGTATGCAGACTTGTTATCCTTCTGTCATCACCGTTTCACAGAAAGAGCTTAGTTTTTCTTTCAAAATAGAAAGAAAAACAGTTTGAATTATACTGTGAGTTTTTGGGGGAGCAGCAGCAGAATCACAGAAACCGAGAAAACTCTAAAACATACACAAACACACACACAAACACACACACACATTTTTGACTACAAAACATTTAATCATGGAGAACCAGCTTTGTAAGCCTGTATGTGCATGTATGTGTTTCAATTCACATATTATCTGCCTCTTACAATTCTAACGGCTGCCTTATTATTCTGCATCACTGACTTCACATGCATTCATGTGTGTTTAAAGAGTGTGTTTGTGTGAGTAACCAATTATAAGTTACAAACCGATTCCACAACAGCGGTGTGAAATGAAATGGAACTTCAGCACTGGCATCCTGATTTACCATTTCAAAGTGTTATATTCCCAGAGTCCATGTGTCCGTGACAGGGTATGTTTGCATGTGGGTCCCAATGTGATTGTGTATGTATGTTTGTCTGTGACAATGTGTAGTTCTCAGTGTGTGTGTGTGTGTGTGTGTGTGTGTGTGTGTGTGTGTGTGTGTGTAGCCCTCCTCGTGGATTCATTGGCATGTGCATATCAGACCGTGTCACTTTCCAGCCGGGCTGTAGCTTACTAGCACATTTATCAGTGAATCGCATTTGTATGCCTAAGGGAGGGCCATGCCTTTTGAAAGTCCACCAGTAAAATATTGGATTGGATGACACACAGAGATAGAGCCGAGGAAAATTATCAGTTTAGGTTTAGGAGATCACTTTTTTTTTTCGCTCGCTGGCTGCACATGCTGAAGCTGCCTGGGTCACCTATACCGGCGCAGAGAAATAAAATGCACACAGATTAACAGTGATTTGGTAAAGCAGTGGTTATCGATTTGATTTTCTGCAGAGAGATACCTTTTCTTCTCCTGTGTTTTTACTTTGATTGCAAACTGAAGGCTAATTTACGAGATCACCGCTTATCGTGAAATACCGGGGCTGCAAGATTATGGCAAAAAAAGAGAAAGAATCCCATCCCATTTATTTTGATCAACATTGAGAAGACAATAATTTACGACAATTATTCATTGATTTTGGGGACAAAACAATTGTATTGGACCTTTACATTTCAAAAACAGAGCACTGCTTTCACTTCTATGTTGTGCTACATTCCTGCTAATGTACTGATTTTTGGATATTTGTTAGCTGGGTAGATATTACGTTTTTAATTCTTGGGATTCAGATATTCATTTTTAATATTGTAGAATGACAGAATTCTTAAAAATGAATGCCTTTAATCCCCCCCCCCCACACACACACACACACACACAATGTGCAACAGTGGCGGCTTGTCACTGTGTCATTCATAGATGACAAAAACATGCACATTGTGTCACTGTTTTTTAGGGTTGCTTGTTCTTGTGCTAAATGTAGAAATAGTTAATGCTTAAGACCAGTTTCTTTGTAACTTGATAGTTTTGTAACAGTATGTTAAGTATTAAACATCTGAAAGAGTGTAATAGGTGTTGAAGAAAATCAATATTTAAGTGAGTAAAAGATGTGCTATTGTACGCAACTTTATTCTTTATGAGTAATTATTGGCGGGATGTTCTTTTCTTCCCGCTTTAAAACCCACAAAAACAAATAAAAGGTTACATGTAATGTACAGCACAGAATATGTACTGCTTTTCTAAGTTGTATATATATATATATATATATATATAATATAAATTACAAATATTTTTGGAACATTGATCAGGCTCTGGGTAGTCTATACGTTTCCTTTCCAAGATTTTTCATGTGCTGATGGAAATTCTGCCGGATGTCCCTAATTTTTGGCTGGATAACGTCATCTACGCTTTCTTTGTGTTGGCAAAGTCAAACGGCTTAACAGCAAATTCAAATTGGTACAGGTCCCATATATTCTGGCCCTCTGGGGTGTGCCTGATATCATTGGACATGTTACACTCTAAAGTTTTTGTTACAGTGTCAGGGTGATTCTATGCCTTACTGATAAAGAGTTACAGAGGCTTGAATGGAAGTTTTTATTTTTTTCTGTCCAAGTCATACATCTGTAAACTGACTAGAATACACTGCTGTGAAGACGTCTTGGTGAGATACCGACAACACTAGACCAGAGCAACATGTCTCAGCTTACTACAGTCAACAGACTCAAAAATGGATTTTCTATGAATTTTGTTCTGCAGATATGTCTGTCCATTTTTCTTAGATCCATTTGGAAAGTTCAAAGAAAAAAGCCAAAAAAGTGCAAAATAGAAAACTTCTCAAATACAAAAATACACCCATATCAAACACATACATACTTGAAATAACTATCTACATAAACATTTAGAAATTAGTAATTTATTATTACAGTCTCTGTTTATGATAAAACACAGAGCCAGCCATCCAAGGGTTAACATTTCATTGGGATCCAAGGCCTTGTTTGAATGGTCTCCTTATTGGCTAAAAAGTTAAGTGGGTCTCGTAACATGGAATTTTAACTGGTACGAGGAACTGTCGATCGAACGCCAAGTGGTACCGCATCGCTTCAGAGGCATAATTACCGTGGGTCTATCTCAGGCTACTGGGAACGGATTGGCTCAGGAGAGGTCTTGTTTTATTATTAAGACTTCAGAGAATAACACCGCCCTCAGTGGCCGTTAGAAGTCATGACTGAGAAATGAAACCCGTTTGAAAAGCTCGGAAGTGAAGTAGTGTTTGTATTTTTATTGGGATTCGGTCCTGTATCTCGTAGATTGAGAGGCAAACAGCTAGTTTTGGATAAAATGGCTTCAGTGAACCTTAGCAGGCTAAACTCCGGTGGATTATGGTTAACTGCTCCTCAGATCTCTGTAGAGTAAATCCAGACAGCTAGATGGACTATGGGTCCAATCTGAGTTCTCTGTTTAACAACTTTGGAACACGTTCCACCAAAAACAAGTTCCTTCTCGAGACTATTTTGCAGAGGCTCCGTTTTTGTGTCCAGCATATAGAGCCGTCCAAAAAAATGTAAGATTAATGAAAATATGATGATATTTGCACTTTTGAGGTCTAAATGTGTGCATATTCTGTGACGGCGTATTATAATTTACGGAAGTTATTTATTTATTTTTCACCCTGTTTTCTAATCCTTTTGTTTTGTTTGGGTTTTTATTTACAACCGGAAAGACTATTTTTGCCTCAGTCAGCATGAGCCAAGAAGGTTCCTTACATATTTCTGTGAGGTATGACACAGCATATTGCTAAGGCGCCCGCACCCCCTCAGCGATTTCTAAAACAGGGATCAGATTAACTGCTGTATGACATAATAAGCATCGCAATAAACTTCTGTTGGCACTTTCACGGCCTTGCACATATTAATACACTGATACAGATGCTCTGTAGATCACGGCCCTCGTGTAGTATATTGCTTACACACACTCTTACACACAAATTCACACACACGCAGATGCCACATAGGCGCCAAAAAACCAAAAACACTGTGATGAAAGTATGCACAAACATACACACTTCTGCACCCCCCCACACACTCACAGACACATACACTTCCTCTGCAAACATCTTGGAATTAAGTTATCACTACATCACCTCCTGTCTCTTTCCCACAGAGAGATTAACTCTCTCTCTATCTCTCTCTCCCCTTTTGCCTCCCCTTTCATGTGAGCACTGAGGCAACTGCAGCTGTGTAAGTGTTTGTGTGTATATTTGTGCATGTGTGTAGGTGTGTGTGTTTTCTGTGCGTTTGTGTGCCTGAGTCATGGCACCAACGCTCAAATAAATCCACTTCCTGTTTCCTGCCATCTTATTTTGTCTCCCACCACACATGTAGATGTACTGTGTGTGTGTGTGTGTGTGTGTGTGTATGTGTTTCTGTCTGATCATCGACCTCATCATCTGGCTTGCAGAAGCCACTGGAGAAGACAGAAAGATTTGCAGGCAACAGGGTTAATTGATACATTTTCAATGTCTGTGTTCTGCTGGGGGGAACAGGGAAGCAAGAGAGATAAGAGGGGGTGGAAGGAGTGGAGACAAAAAGAGATGGAGTGCAAAGATGATGAGGAGAGAGCAGTTGGGAGGAAAAAGGGGGACAGCACAGGAGGGAGGAAGAATCGTTGAGAGCGAGAAGGCCAGTTAATATTTTACAAGCCTGGATTAGAGTGGTCGTGAAATGAGGAATGGGAGAAGGATTCCTGGGAGTCAGCTACAGAGGGGAAGGAGCAAGAAGGAGAGAAAAGGAGTGGGACAGCTGGATAAAGCTGCTTTGATCAGAAACATCTGTAGCTTTCTGCGGCGGAGAGAGAGAGAGAGAGAGAGAGAGAGAGAGAGAGAGAGAGAGAGAAACAGTAAGTGGTGGGTGAGACATGACTGCATCTTGCTTCATCCGTTTGTCTGGAGAAGTTTCAGCCTTGCTCGCTTCCTACGTCTGGTTTCTTTTTTAAGTCAGCGCTCGAGTTTGTACGTAAAGGATCGTACTTGTAGTTTCACACACATCCCGTTTATGTATTTTATTTTTATTTTTGAGGGTTTTTCTTTTGTTAGAATATAAAATGTTTTCTCCCCTACACTCACCGCTACACATCCACAATGGTGTACCTGCTGCAGGAGGACACTGATAGGCACACACTACCCAGAAAATATTATTGTTATTATTTATCAAAAATAATTGTGATTCAAAACCAAGTACAGTACATAAGTTTGCAGTTTGGAGTACTGCACTTGTGTATTTCTGCTGACTTTTATGCCAAATTATACCTTAGGTTTTTAAAATTGATTTCCCATCCAGGCAGCCACTGGTTTCCATTCCTTCCACTATGTTTGGAGAGACGACTGGCAGACATGGGAGTCTTGCTTGATCTAGGTGATCCATCATGGTGAGCCCTACATCCCCATTAGTTTCTGTCACATCAGCAAAAGAACCAAAATCTAAACATCTAATTTACATTTTGTTGACCCACCATGGCATCAGCGATGTAGTCTCTAACCAGACTGGCTGTGTCAGCTCTCAGCATACTGTAATCACTTGGTTATGAATTACTCTTCCAACCCATAATTATTCTGGTGCAATTCCAAACTGAAATATATATATATATGTAAATGTGATTTTTAGAAGAAAATAAAAAAACAGAAAAAGGCTAAATAATGTGGAGTGCACTCAGTGGCAGTATCTGAAAGGCAATGTGTGATTGTTATTATCTGCCTTTATAATGAACCGTGTAGCTAATAAATATGTGTTCTGGTTCCCCCTTGGCAAGACTGTATAATAATGATAATCACACATAAGCTTGCAGAAACCTCCCTCGCAGTCCTAATCTTATTGTTTAATAACATGACTAACATCGCTGTAAGTCCTCCCAGAGTGCCAAAGCTGAAGGTCAGTGCTAATACCAGGCCGCTCATTTATTAAACCAAATGGGGGAATGCAGACACAGAATAAGGCAGGGCAAAAGAAAAAAGATAAAGGAGAACTGTAAGGAGATAGAGATAGAGAGAGGGAGAGAGAGGAATATAATAGGAGAGCAAAAGATGGTGAAAAGGAAGAGTAAAGAGCATTTGAGAGGGGTCATGGAGGAAGTTAACAAGGGGATAGATAAAGTATGAAGCGATAAGTGGGTGGAATGGGAGATAAGGGAGGGAAGCGTTTCAGAGGGAGAGGTGAGAAGAGAGGGACGGATAGAGAAATTACCACCTTAATTAATGGACTGTAATATATGACAGTATTTCTGGGTTCCAAGATAATATCAGCAGAAATTACAGCCTTCATCACGGGCACACTGTGGAAATATACGAAGACCTTGACAGAGGCACTGAAGTGACAGGGGAATTTAAAGAAGAAGAAAAAAAAACTGACAAGAACTAAACGTGTCTTGCCCGTAATAAAAAAAGTTATGATATAATTTATGATAGCTCCAATTATGAAAAAGTGTGATGAAAAACTTTTTTTTTTGTCCTCTTTAAAGTCTGCTGCCATCACTCCGGTGCAGAATCCAGACCTGCTGACCGTGTTGTTTACGTGCTAGCATTTGATTCGCCAGGTTGACTTTACACATTATTGACAGTAATTTGTATTTAGCTGTAACTAAAGAGTTCATTTTAAATATACTCGATGTCAATGTTTTAGGGAATGTTATCTATATAATGGATTTAGGGAGTGTCCATTTTGTCTACACAGGAAATGCTTCTATCCTTCATTGTCTGAGCAAGATGACAACCCACTTCATCTACAACAAAATTTGTTTGTATATTAAGCGGAATCAGCAATTCTGTTTAAGGCAAAATATTGCTAGTGGAACCTTGTACTGTAGAGCAGCACAAAGTAAGGAGTTTGGGATGTTGAATTGGTTTGTAATTGGCTGTCGTTGATACTGCCATTCTGGGTGTGTTGTACTAATTATTGGAATCTTTCCCATTTAACCATTATATAATCTGCTCCTAACCAGCTCTAAGACTTCTATAGCTGACCATGACCTCTGACTTCTTCGATGAAATTTCAGTATTACATATGAATCAAAAACATAATCAAATAACAGAATATTAGTGCATCTTTGTAGGTGTAAAGTCGGCCTACCAAAGAGATCACAATGTGGGAAGTAGTTATAAGGGATAGCTATGGATCAGGTGGTGAGGTGAGTGAGTGATGGTTAATGGATGCATATTTCTATTATACATACCACTCCATTCCAGTTACATATTGATGTTCTGTTCTATTCTATTCTGCAGCAGGTCAATTCAATGTCTTTGCAGAGCTGAAAAGGTCACATCTGGTTGTGCTAGAAGGTGAAATTAGTGTTAATAATATTTGCAGCGTGGAGAAGCATAACTGCAAAAATGCATTCATGTGAATATCATGGAAAAGGCACTTATGTGCATGTGGAAAGCATATTAGTTATTTCTGTCCTGCTGCTGAGCGCCAGTGTGCGGGAGCTGCCACAGAGCTATCAATCACCCAACACTTGGAACGGCAATCAGTCTGGTTCGTCAAGCTGTTGCTGCTAAATGGAGTGCGGGCAAGACTCCGCCGCACAACAGTGGAGCTTCCAGCATTATTTTCATTCTTATTGGAGTCAGCGATCAAAGGACCACGACTCCGAATGGGAATAGAGGCTATTTCCCTGTCGTCACAGAGGTTAAAAAAAATAATAAAACAATTCAAGGATGATTTTATTTTTTTTTATGGCTGTGTGCTGCCAGTGTCGGCTGTGTGACTGTTTTCCAAGTACTGGTAGGTATCGAGGGACCCTCACATGAGTAGGTCTGAAGCTGCGATCAATCATGTGTGACTGCGGAAATGTTATGACCGTACAGCAGAATATACACACACACCAATGTGCACAGAATCACAGATTCACACGCACGCATGTCCACCTGCTCTCTTTTGTCTTTTGATCCTGCACTCATATATAACACAAAAGGTGTGATGGGAAAAGAAGTGTTGTCAGCTTCCGCGGCTGCAAAACACAACGGTGCATCTGTAATCCAAGCAGCCGAGAACGCACAGATTACTACTCCCTCTCCAGAACTTCAGCATGGCAAGAAATGAAGGACTGGGGAAACAAACAAAAAAAAGTGTAAAACTAATAACTTTCGAGGAGCCCAGCCACACAGAGATTTGTTTGAACTGGGGCCGAGCCTACAGTGTTGTTGCTCCGTCCTTAATGCTTAAGTTTACTTTCAGTTTCACGCTCGTCATTTGTCAGAGGAAGACTAATGACGCTGTACATTTGCTATGATGAAAATCCTTATCTGCGAATAATTTTCCCTGACAATCTGCCCCCTCTTTCCAGTAGCCCTCATGAATACTCTCGACTTCAAAGAAAGACTTGACACGGAGTGGAGAGCACTCTTTCCACTGTGCACAGTTATTATGAGTTCAAAGGAATGTAGGTTAATTGATGTAGTAGGTTATAATGATGATTAGGAATAATGGTCATAAATGTAGACATCAAAGATTCAAGTCAGACTCCTAAGCAGTACAAAGAGAGCATGGTGTTCCTCTAATCACATCACCCATAAAACTACAAATTGAGATAGAATGTTTGTGATGCATACATCTACTGTATGGATGAGCTGTGTGTGTGTGTGTGTGTGTGTGTGTGTGTGTGTGTGTGTGTGTGTGTGTGTGTGTGTATTTTAGCAAAGACCTGCAGCATCGAAGCAATCGAACACAGACACACACACCAGCAGAAAAATAAAGCCGCACTAAGCCGTAGGCATACACAACCCACACGCACAGTATGGAGAAAGAGGCGTCGGGGCAAGAAATGTGTGTTTAGTATCTCCGTGTGTATATCCAAAATTTGTGCAGTGTGTCCATGTGTGCATGAGTTCATGTAGGACGTCTGTAAACTCATACTGAGTGTGCGTATTGGAAAAATGTTTGCCAGGATATATATATATATATGCTGCACACAAACATGCAATTGCAACTGGGACAATGTACCAAAACATCAATCTGTCTTAGGAAACATGCATTATGACATAAAGACATAAAAACACACACAGAACACACACATGCATGCACACTTACACACACACACACACAGGTTTTCAGGAAAAAGGTCACAAGTCTGCTTTTACCTCAGTCCAGGTGGGTTTGAATCAATACAAATAATCTCCTTGTAAGACCACGGAATCCTCGGAGTCCTACAATCCAAAACCTAAACTTGCTTCCTCTTTCCTGCCAAACCTTTGCATCACTTTTCTTTTTAATCAAGATATACGGGAATTAGTTAAAATATGCTCCCTGATGCACTAATATAAACTGAACAGCACATAAGCAGCAGCTTTGGTGAAACGGTAAAGAACGGACGGTCAATAACAAGCGGAAAGAACCAGACAGAGCAGACACAGCCAGAATCAATAGACTTCTACCTTAATGTACTCAAAAGTCAGTAGTTTCTTCTTCTTTCTTTATTCTTTTTTTTTCTCTGTAAGGCAGGAGGTTAGATTCTGAACATCACATGGGTCACAGTCAGTGCAGGTCTATGCTACTGTCTTTTATGTGTTGGCACAGAAAAGCACCATCATCATGATGATTACTAGCTCAGCAAACAACAAATACATACACCCATGTTAGAAATGCATGCACCCATGTTAGGATCTCTTTTGCATATTAACCTTCATTTGTATCATTGTTGTCGCTGTCTGGGACAGACACTCTGTACAACCATGCGAGCACACACACACACACACACACACACACACACACACACACACACACACACACACACACACACACACACACACACACAGACGTACACAGCCACAGACAGGTCAGCCTTTTTGCTGGTTGCTGAAACCATAACATTGCTGAAATGTCAGAACTGCAACAACAGGACAACCGAATGGGAGAAATTAAGAGGCTCTGTTGGTGCTTAGGAGGAAAGTCAAAACACATGTCATTGACGAGTGTGTGAAGTGAGGGTTCTTTAAGAGAAAGAAAGGGAAAGGGAGTTAAAGGAAAAGAAAAAGGTAAGGGACTGAGTGAAGGACTTTCCGTGTGTTTCTATAACAATGTATTCACACATACACGTCATATTAAAACCCCTGCTATGTGGACTGATAACACCTTCCCAGAAACACCGGCACACTCATCCACTGACACACATACGTGCCAAGACACATTCTGTAAGTGTTGATACATGCACAAATAAAAAACATATGCACATACACAACCACACACAAGTACAAGGTTAGTTTTAGGCCCCTCTGCTTCAGCAATAGGCTTATCTGAAGTCAAGCTATAATGACATCCAGGTATGTTTGCTCTTCATTTTACATGGCTCATCGCAGCTCCAAACAGGGTATCAGCACAGGGGGAGTCTGTGTTTGTGTATCTCTGTGCGTGTGTGTGTGTGTGTGTGTGTGTGTTTCAATTGTGTATTTCTGTATAAACACGGAGGTCATGGTGTCCTTGTGCACATCTGTAGGGCAGTGTTGTCCATGTGTGCACTGCCGGTATGGTTGTGTCTTTGCTCCAATGTGTATGTGCGTTTTAATGTGTTAGTGTGTGTGTGTGTGTGTGTGTGTGTGTGTGTGTGTGAGAGACGGTGGGCAGGACTTTGCCCACATGCGTAGACAGAGCCCTCTCCTCGGCTTGTTGACATTCCAGTAGCTTGGCTTCTCGGTCTGCTCCAAACCTCCTCTCATTTAAAACAGACCTCTCCTCTTTCTCTCTCACACACACACACACACACACACACACACACACACACACTTTTTACCTTATTCTAACTGCTACTTTCTTATTGAATGCACAAGTAAGACATGAATGTACAAGTTCACCCTGTCCATCAGCACAGTGATGTGTGTTGAGTTCATCCTTGAGTTTAACAGGAGCAGAGATTGTACTGCACTCTACTGTATAATGTTAATGAGGCAGGTGACAAGATGTTTACTATTACTCGGGCATGTTGACCAGCGGTTATCATGGTACGTGGCATTCTCTCCCTCTGTTAAAGTCACACACAAGCGTGTTGCGGTCTGTCTCTCATTCCATCTCTCACCTGACTCAACCTCTATAGTTTCTGTGCGTTTTCAGTCATGTTGGCTTTGTCATTTTGCTCCCCCAGACTTGCAAGCTAGACTTACCTCCATAAACATCACTTTCAAAGTCCTTTCTTTCTTCCTCCTACCACCGACATCCAGATTCATCTTAAATATATAACAAGGTTGAAATGAAATGTGCATGGATCCCAATGAGAGGCTATTTATTATTTTGTTGTTGTCATAATGCCACAATGTTGCTATTCTTCACTCGCAATTTTATCAAAATCGTATTATAGGCTAGAATAATATCCAAATTAAAGGGGGACGCAGTTTTTGTAAAAGGAATTGTGATTCTGAAGCGATGTTCTAACCTACAAGTCCTATTCTACAGAATTAAGAAAAAAAAATCTCTCTTTTGGTGAATAATACAAAAATTTGAGTTCCCTCCAATACCATGAATCATATAGGAATTGCAAAAATCAGTCAAACTATTGTGCAGCTCTAATCTTTACCTACTGTTTGATTTTAGTACATTGATTTTAAACTGCAAACAAACACCATACTCAACCGAAGGTAACCTACGAACCAATCAGATGGAAACCGATGTCTCTGTATGGCTGACCCAGGTCCAAGTAAATGTATCAGGAGAAATACTAAAGGTAAAAAATGACAGGGGACCTTTGGGAAGTGTGGAAATGTACACTACACAACACCATTTTCTTCACCTGTCTATTTGAGGGGCTCAGAAGCCTGTTAAAAGGCATTTTCACACTGTATCTTGAATTTTGAAGGCATGAGCGTACATGTCTTAAAACCAAAGGTAAAGACAGGAGCATTCAAGTCTCCTCTGCTTGTTGAAGGAAGGGGTTTTCAACATTTCCATCATCTAGAGCACACACGGCCCGCATATTTTACTGGGTCGACTAAAGACGGCAGTGCTCTTGATGGACGTCTGAACGTGAGTAATGAGGTTTCTTCCAAAAATAAAATAAAAATCACCATTTCAAAATGCATAACATTCTCAAGTAGATTGAAAACACGTTAAATGAATGATATACAGTAGATATATATACATATATATTGTATACCGGAAAATGCATTTTTGCAGAGCATTATGATGTCAAAGTGAATTGACCTTTAGATAATAAATTGTATTCACTTAATCATTGTATTCTATTAGACATTTGTGTAAAATTATGTCATTATCAGTGTAGGAATTATTCAGCTCTAGGCCAAACTAGCATTTTGGGAGGTCACAGTGAGTCCGAGAAGATATTTATGCCAATTGTGAAAATAATCCCTCCTGGTGTCCTGAGATATTCCATTATTAGAAATGGGACGGATGGACTTACAGTACGTGTTAGTAAGGACAGGCATGCGTACGGATGCACATACGGACAACCAGAAAACATTAGTTCTCCAGTCATGGCTGTTGTCGGCACGGAGACACAAAAAGACACATGTGTCTTGTATGGAGTAGTACAGTATGTGGCAGCACCCTGGCAGTGGGTTTAGTCATTTTACTCACCGGGGCCAAAGATAATGAATTGTTCTACCTCAAAGAATTTGAAGGAACACGTTTATAGAAACATTTAAAGTACAAGCCGCTATTGTGTGCACAAATGGCTTCAATTTGGGCAGCGTTCTAAGGAGACAATGATGATGTGATGAGTTGAGTCCCAACACAATCATTTTGCTCAGTGTCAAGAAATTATACGTCAGAGCTTTTGCTTCCAAATGTCAAAGTGTCCATTATAAAGTGACTGCTGGGCTCCACCATTACGGCTGCTATTGTATCTTTTCTATTATTGTATTATAGGCGGATGTGACAGTGTGTTAAAGTCAGGGATTAAACCTGAGGCCTTTTTTCCGGAAAGACCTGATGACCTTCTCAGAGAAATTAATATAATATATGAAATGGCAACAACAGGATAAAGGAAGCGGAAAAGCGGATGTACGGCATGTCGATATGTGGTGAGAGGGGAAACATGTTTAATGCCAGAATTTGCTACACACCTATCGGCGGCCCGTCTCCACCCTCTTCCTCTTGTCCTCTGTTCATGCCCAGCACCATTTGTTTTGAACTCCTAACTCAACTAAAGCTGTATCTACGTGCTCCAAGTTTGATCATACTTTGCCTTGGAGACGGTCTCCGGGAGATCACACCGCACTCTTGCTTTTCGGCAATGACCCGCCCTACTTTGCATCTAATTGGCTAGAACTTGTTTCATTGGTAGGTGAAAGTTCGATGATTGGTTAACCCAGCGCATTAAAAAAAATCCCATGTTAAATTATATATTTTTCTGAAATAGCCATATGCCAGAAATCTGGCACCAGGCCCGAGTACTTTAAGCCCTGCGCCAGTTAGAGCTGCTTTCCTCTCATATGATTGGTAGGTGAAATCAACTGACATGAAAAAATTAAACAGCATGCAAGTTCCTAATTTTTTCTATTTATTTATTTTTCCCTCAACTGTGGGCCCTGCATCTATTAATACAATCCATGATCTGCCAACTCAGTACATCTATGAAAAAATGTGATTTTGTCATCATCACATACAGGTTTTGATCTCTGTAGGCATGGCAGCAAAAACTAATGGCAGGGTTGATGAGAAAGCATGAATTATTTTCTGATAACCACACATCTCTGACCAATAGGTTACTAGTTCCAGCTGATTCTTATACTTATTTGGCGGTGCTAAACTCTGCACAGAGCCACTGCAAAATAGTCCTGGGAGAGAAAACTCAGATTGGACAGATAGTCTAGTTTATTGTCTGAATTTACCATGCAGATATCTGAGGAGCAGTCCACAGTAGTCCTCATTAATCCATCAAATTTTTAATTCCAACACAAAGAAAGCGTAAGGAAACGGAAAATATAAGCATCCGGTGGAAATTCCCGCAGCACCGGAGGAATATATAGACTGAGGTTGGATAAACCACTCTAACCAATACCATTATGAAACATACACACATATAAATACAAGGTTGAGGTTTGGACATTTATTTATGAAACGGTGTGATTTCTGAAAATAAAGCAGTGAGTTTGGCAGTTTTTGACACTCTAAAAAACACATGCACTCTGTAAAACACTTCATGCAACACACAGACATCCAGAAGTTGAGAAAACAAATGGGTGGTCAGCCAATTACCAGGGCAGACAAACAGCTTCAGCCAGTGGGCAGATTGACTAAAAAAGAAAATCAATGTGAAAGAGTTAAGCTGGAGCCACTTTAATATTGTACTCTGTCCTCCGTTTGTCCATGTTGCAACTAAGCTTTTACTGCCAGAGAGAATATTTGTCACCTCCCTCTCTCACATACAGACAATATTTGAACACTCATACACAAAAAAGCCCTGTACAAATACTTAATATAGAGAGAAAAAGAAAGACTTTGGATACAAAAAAGCCTTAACAGAAAGTATGAACATGCAACCACCTGCAAGTGCTGTAGCGATTGGTTCATTATTCTAATGACACAAAAACAGATAATAGATTTTATAATCCATTTTAAAGCAAAAATACTGAATGCTACATCCATTTTCTATAAATACAAGCTTGTTTGGTTTTATCATTGCACATTGAGTCCTACTGCTTTTTGCACTGCTGGTTTGGATGAAGCAATTTGGCTTTGGGTGGGAGGGGGGGGTCAGCATTTTATTGGCTAAGCGTTTCACTCATGACAGTAATCATTAGTACAACTTATGTTCGTTTAACGGTTCAATAGATACATGTAGTATCTTTGAAAAAAAAGTCAATTGACCAGCAACAAGAGCGATCAGTGCATCTGCGCAAGCCCCTGCAGGGCTGAACCTGTTTAGGCAACAAAACTAATGGATAAGTTTAGGAAAAAGGTTGGAGCTTGGGTTAAAATAAGTAAATATAAGACCAAAATAAATGATGTAACACAAGCCAACATTGACTTTTGGTATCACACATGAAAGAGCGGTCTCCTGGTTGAAAGTCCAGTTTGTTTGACCTATCTCTCAAGCCTGTCTACCCTCCTACGCGGACTTTGTTGCTCTTTACACTACAGAACATCGCCTGACTTCCTGCACTGTGGCAGCGCTGCACGTCTCTGCTCAGGATTACATGGGTTTTAGACAAACTAAATAGTGCATTACTTTTTGTAGGTATAAGTGCGAACGGCGAAAGAGAACACCTGGTTCAATTTTTACCCCACACACACAAATACCAATCTGCTGTTTTCAAAGACATCCCAAAAACACACAGATGCCACACATCTTCAGGGGTAACAGCACTTGTGTTCCGCCTCAAATTAATATCACGCTATATGCTCTCTTTAGCCTCGTGAACACATTGGGTTCACCATGGGTCCTTATGCATGCGTGTGTATGCATGTGTGTGTGTGTTTGTGTGTGTGTGTGTGTGTGTGTGTGTGTGGGCATGTGTGTATGTGGTTGCAAGCGTGTAAGACCCCGGGATAGGGTGGATTTCAGCATTGCTGGCCAACATTGATAAGAAGCCAAAATCTCCTACACATTCTCACATGTCTAACCAAAGCTATAGGCTTCATCTATAGAAACGTCCGCTTCCATCAAAAGAACACCAAAGGGCATGTTGAAAGAAACAATAAGCCTTAGATAAAATGCCATGTGTATCAAGGCACCAATAACTCACTATATTATTCTTCATAAAAATGCTTCCCCAATTGCGTGTGCATTGGATTCTGCATTCCCTCATAGGACATGTTTGACTACAAAATCAATTCGATGCCAGGCATCTTCAGTCTTGTTATTAGTTTAGGATTAGAGGTAACCTTTCAGAATAAGTGCTGAGCCGAGTGAGAAACAGGAGCAAAACAATAGCGGAGACTGAGACACTGAGCTATGCAGTGTCTTTCCCTTCTGGAACTCGTACATAGACGCAATCACACACTCCTCCAAGATAAGAAAACCACCTTTGCAGTGTGTGTGAGTGATGGAAGAGCCTTGCCTCAATGCATCACTGTGCTTGTACCGCATGTCTTGACCAATAGGTTTTTCGTGTGTGTCTGCATGTGTGTGTGTGTGTGTGTGTGTGTATATGTCTCTGTGATTCTGTGCACATCGCTGTGTGGTTGTTACATTTCCACAGTGACACATGAGAACTTCAGCGAGAAGTTAATGCAACATTGACCAGATTACCTAAACTGTGTGTGTGTATGTATGTTTGTGTGTGTGTGTGTGTGTGTGAGTGTGTGTGTGTGTGTGTGTGTGTGTAAGCGGTTGTGATAAATATGGTGTGTTAAGGATTTGACAGATCAGGCTTTCTACTAAAGAAGTATGCCACACACACTCACTGCGTAGGCAGAATTGTTTGTGTGCGAGTTATTGAGCTATAGAACAAATGTTACATGTTTTTGCTGGGATTTGCTTTTGAATATATGTTGTGAAGTTAATCACAGTGTCAGGTTTCATTTTCTTATTTTTTAAATGCCACATAGACCTTTAGAGTATGTTCCAAAATCTGACTTTCACCTTACTTTGAGATTTATTATTGTTGATTCAATAAAAGTAATAAAGCCAAAGCACAAGCAGCCGAGCAGGAGCTTTGACTAAACAATAACAAAAATAAAAACGGGAACTACCTCGGTTTAAAGATCTGCCACTCTCTCTGGAGATGATATTACCCAGTTGCTGTTGGCTAAATGAGATACGTTATCATAATCCCATGGCTGGTCACCTAGAGTATGACAGGACATTACGCTGCATAATGGCCTGTTAGTCCTGGTGGATTTTCCAATGCGGTCTCCCAAGGCAGCGCCTCAGCTGCTTGTCTGACAATGACGGAGCTGGCTGGGCTCATGTGTCTTGCTTAATGGCATGTGGTT
Organism: Etheostoma cragini; assembly: GCF_013103735.1. NCBI lineage: Eukaryota > Metazoa > Chordata > Actinopteri > Perciformes > Percidae > Etheostoma > Etheostoma cragini. The sequence goes on from NC_048422.1 coordinate 8,819,660, forward strand.
GTTGTACAGAGCCAACCTGTTATCTATTAAAATTGGTACAATCTCCCAAGCCATTAGGCCATTCCTTGCACTTGCAAAAACATGAGGCAAAAAAACTCAATAAGGAATCAGCGCCCGCTTTCATGTTTAAAATCTCATGATGTGTTTGAGGTAGCAAACCAGTTTTTTTTACTTTATAATATTTTTGGTTCTTTTTATTATAAAAAACACACAACACAAAAAGCCTGTTAAAAGCTGTCAGTACTTTGCAGCTATCGTAAGAGTCAGCCTAAATCAATATTTTAGCCACACTTATTTTTGGGGTTGAGAGTTGCTCATACTACTATAGCATACGTGAAAACAAAATGTTTGATCAAAACATTCCAAGTGCACTGAGGGACTACAAATAAAATATTTGTTTGGCTTACTGCACTGCTGGACTGAACTCCAAGGATTACAAATTCACAAACACAGTCTTACACATGGTGATGCATAAGGAAAGGAAAGCCCTGAAATGCAAACACTCCTCATTCATCGACTCAAAGGCTCCCAAATGGATTTTTAGCCAAAACACAAGCACATATAGTAATTAATTCTAGAAAAACCAAATGAGTATGCATGTGTATAAGTCAATGTGGTTGTTATGCACGAGGAAACTTTTTCCCACAGGAAGCCACTTTTCTTTAAGCCTCTGTGGACTTTTTTTAAATCTCTGAGCTATAGTTAATGTTTTGTCCGCATGATGGACAAAACAAGCCTTGGGAATTTGAATTTGAAAAGAGTGCAGGGAGTCTATTGTCCCCAGACAATACAGTATGAGGGTTTGGCGAGCTAATGGTTTTCCGTATGTATCCATTCCTACACAGGAAATCACACTTACCGAAAGAGATAGGACTGTCCTTAGCCCAATGTCATGGGCAGTAAATACACAAACACACCGACATGCAGACGGTCGGACATTCACACCAACATGCACACACTTCTTCTTCTCCTCAGCTTTCCTCTCTTTTGTTGCTTCTTTTGAACAAGGACACAGCCCCGTCTCCTTTTTAAAGTTCAGTCAGAGTGGCTTTCTTTCTTTGCTACACAGACATTGGCTTACAGCTCTGTCATATACCTAGAAACTCTCTTTTCAAAACGCTTTCTAAAGAAATAAACAAGCACAAAGGGACAGCACAAGACAAAACCTTTGCAATTTCAGACTACACACACACACACACACACACACACACACACACACACAAAAATAATGATAATACAGACAGAAAACAAGCACTCAAAGCAATCAAAGGCAGAATCCCAACCAAGGCGACTGTGTTTTTATTTTTTTATTTTGCTGTGGATTGACCCGGTAACCATTAGAGTTTTACTGCCTTGCTGAAAGTCATGTATCCTACCGCAAAAGGACAAAAGACTCAAACTGTCTGGCGGCTGTGGGACATTGTGATTGGTATAGAACTTAGTTTACATCCACACTACTACGTTTTCATTTTTAAATCTCCATTATCACAAGTGTTAAGGCTCTGCAGCAGAACTCATCTGCATCCATGTGACCACATCTAACGACCCATGTCACGTGACCATTGCCACACACTGGGCATGCAGGTGTCGATGTGAACAGGAAACAGATAATCTAACGTTACTCTGCGATTAAAGTTAACAGATGTACAACTTGAAATTACATGAAATACTTTGGAAAAAGAACAACAATTTCAAAAGGTAGACAATTGATTTGCCTGGACTAACGAGGAGGTGGAACTGTTGTTGAAAGGAATGTAAGCCTACCTAACTAATAAGACTGACTGACGTGCGTGTTTTTTTTTCAAAAGTCTCTGTTTCTGCCTTTTCAGACTCCAAATGTCTCTGTTTTAGGGGCTCGGAAACGCTACAGTAGTTTGGAAAGAGTAGCAAAAGATATTCCTTCTTAAATAAAAGCGTAGCAGTGTGGATGTAGCCTGTGTAAAAGCCACAGACTAAAATATTTTAAAGGTCCCATGGCATGAGAATGTCCCTTTATGAGTGTTTTTAACATTAATATGAGTTCCCCCAGGCTGCCTATGGTCCCCCAGTAGCTAGAAATGGTGATAGGTGTAAACCGAGCCCTGGCTATCCTGCTCTGCCTTTGAGAAAATGAAAGCTCACATGGGCCAATCTGGGATTAAATAGTCCCCCTCCGTCCCTCCGTCCCTCGTCCCCTCCTCAAGAGCAACAGACTCAGAAATGGCACGTACTAAGGAAAGCTCATTGTGGGACAGGCTCTAGTGGCTGTAATTCTGCACCAAGGCTGATTTTGGGAGAGACTTCACATTTGGTATTAGGGGACCACTAAGGTCTATGTAAAAGCATCCATGGGACCTTTAAGGTAATGTTGTTCCTACTATTACTTTATCTCTTTCATAAACCGCTATTTGCTCCATTTTAAATAGTCCCATGAGAAAACACTGAAGAACTGGATCATGAGTTCGTCACCAAGACCAATTTGTTTTCAACTTTACTTATTTTTTACATGGATTAAAAGGATTAAATGAACTGTATACATGCAGTATATTCACCAGTCATCATTGGCGTCATCCTACTGTTCTGTTTTTGTCCACTCTTACTTGCACCATTGCACTTAGATAGTTTTTCCTTGCTTCTACTGTAAGTACACTTGATTTGAAGTGCAATGACTTAAACTGAGAGGAATGATAATAAAGTTGAGCTAAATTGAATTAAACTGAAGTTCAGTGTGATAAATGGCAATCTGTTCCCCCTGCCACTCTTCTACTTTCTCCCCGTACTGCATCACAGTGAGGTCTTCCTGTTCACAATAGATCAAACTAAATGTGTAAATGTAGACGTGTTGCACCATTGAGGGGTCCGAGACCCCTTTTAAGCTTCTGGTGATTCAGTTCAAATGTCTTGGAACAAAGTTTTATTGCAAAGCAAAATAAGCCAACAACTCTGCTCATACTGGCTGGAATTACATTACGTTCCTGGCAACATTAACTTATTGAACAGTTTATCTGGACAAACTGGGGGAACTAGTGGGGGCTCAGTGGTTTTTAATGGCACGAGAAAACACAACTTGAGATTTAATGGGTTGGAATCAACAAAACGACTCTGGAAACAGAAAATCTATCTTGCAAATGGTCACTCAATTCAGTAGAGGGGACATTCAGTCCATCCACAATTGAAATGTCTTTTTTAATGACTAAAATGAATTTATTTGTTAAGCTGATTTCTTTGAAAGTGCAGGCGGCTCTTCTGTTTCCAATATCGACTGTGCCTTAGTGTCCTCTCTTACATAACAGGAGTGTGGGGTTTTGTTGTCTTATATAATCTAAAAAGGATATTTCAGCTATTGTGGACCAAACCATGCTTGTACATATCTGTCTGTAACACAAGGGTAGTAGTCATATAGCAGGTTGAATGAAAGAACACCCAAAGGATTTTGCTTTAATGTTTGGGAGTGGCACTGTAAAAGCAAAGAACAACACACTAAATTACGTATAAATAAATCATTGGAAAATGCATCTCTATGTATATTCAGGAGGCTTTTTACACAGCGTGATACAGTAGTTAGCAATACATTTAAGGCTTAGAGACAATCCATGTATGTTTCTACTGTGGCTTCCTCCAAAGTAAGGTTAATACCTTCAAAGATAAAATTCCTAATCTCCCTAGTCTCAGGCTAACACAGAGGCAAGCAAGAAGACGTGCACTTACACACACACACACACACACTCATTAGCTGCACAACAGGGTAGAGGATTGTTAATCAGGGTATTACTACAGCCACATGGAAAAAGTCCCTGAACTACACATGCTCGCAAATCATATGTGAGAACGCACTCTATCGGCGCAGAGTTCTCTCATTCAGACACACTTTCATATCCACTGAACCTCTTCCACACATCAACGCAGACTCTGAAGCAGAAGAAAGAGAAACCGGAGAATGTCAGGGGTCAAATATGTGCAAAACCTGCCAAACACATGCTCACGTATTCAACATGGAGTTAGATGAGCAAAGCGGCAGTTGAATAATTCCTATAAGGAGTTAGCCTAAACAGACAGTAGGTGGAGAAACAGCACTGTATGTCCAGTAAGAAGTGTCACAATAGAATATAACAGCTGCATATAACAGATGTATGTTTAAGGGGGGAATATTTTACTTTTGTTTTATGTTGAATATTCATTAATCTGAAGGAAGGACAGTCATTTTCTGCAGAAAATACTTAGCGTTGATTTAATAAATATGTTATTATTGCAACATTCGGCCTCCCTCAAGATTCTTTGATTCAACAAATCGGCTTAAAAAATCCACATCACTCTGTAGATGTACGCATTTGTGTTTGTGTGTGTGTGTGTGTGTGTTGTCATGACTGAGAATAAAACTCTCAGTAACAGAATGTAATTTTGTTCAATTTCCAAAAATGCTAAATGCAGTCTGACCCTAAAGCTGCCACAGCACTCTGTTCACCATTTATTTGTCATTAAACACTGGCTGGCTCTGACCTGCTGTAAGCCTCATTAGAATACACTTCCATTAATGACTCACATTAGGCAACAGACACACACAGACACACACACACACACACACACACACACACACACACACACACACAATTTGGTCCGTGTAATGAATTGTGCCAGCCAATGTGAGAGTGTGTACCCTGAATGAAGCAGAACAATGCTGCTCTAGAACAGTTTCACCTGTGCGTCCTCTTCGTCCTACACCCGCTTTCATCTTAAGAGTGAGTTTAAAAGAGAGATACGCAGGCAGAGATAAGGATGGATAAAAGGACAGATGAAGAAAAAAAAAAAAAAACGCTGCCACTTCCACTTTCAGGTGGTGAATGTTGAAGATCAAGAGAGTTGTTTTTGTCTGTTAAATGTTGTTAATGAAAGTGATACTTAAAGAGGTGGAGAGGAAGGAAGACAGGGCGATAATAACGACAGATAGTGGTGTGGAGAGATAAAGTAAGGCAACAGGAAACGTGTTGTTTACTTGTGAACTTCTGCACATCTCCCACATGGTGCTCCTTTTCAGTTTTGGATCACAGGGCGCAGATGACATGAGAGTGTTGGTGATTTGTGAGGGATCTGGATTCTGTATTCTGAGGCGTGAATGAGTAATGTGACCGTGTGAATTCTGTGTTGCTCCCTGCAACACTAGTCAAGTCAGAGGTCAAGGTCAGTCGTACGCCACTGTTGCTTTGGTCGTCTTGCTCAAAGACACTTCAACAAAGGTGGGCAGAGCTTTCCTCAACTCTGGCTCAGTGTCCCATTTTGATATGAAACTAAGCTTTCAGGTCTTATATTTTAGTGTTGAATTATCGGTCCCTTAAAGAAATGACAATCATTATAAACAAATCGGATCAATACAGGCCCTGTCTTTCCTAACAAAACATTCTGTGAGTCAGACAATATATTTACTTATTCAAGGACGGCCATTACTCTCTCATTAAGAATGGGAGGGTGACCTTTAAGTTTAATTAGGAAAGTAATTTAATACCAGTGGATTTTCCTAGACTTCGTTTAACACCCTTTGAACTTCTTTTAGAGTCATTTCAAAATTAAAGCAACACTATGCAACTTTTCCCTCTCCCTGCCCCTCGCCCCATCAAGGTCACCTGCAGGGGGGACCGAGGCGGCGACCGCACAACGTTTAGTTCCAATGAGACAACCTGTAGGGGAGACCGAGGAGGGATAAGTTGCATAGTGTTGCTTTTAGATTCTCTAAGATTTGGACCCGCTCTTTGCTGCATGTCGTCCCCCCTCTCGTTCCCCCTTGTTCCAGACAAATCAACAGCTGTACTATCATATAAATGAAGAAGAGGCCCCAAAAATGTTCTTGAAAAAGAATAACCCCATTGCCTTCCTAATCTTCCAGCTGTGATGCATTCTCTAAACATCCTTTTAAATGGAAAGGTCCAGATCAACAGTGTCAAAAGGAAACACTCCCCTGAAATTGTCCTAGCATCTCTATCCTCAGCACTACAGCTGTATCATCTATCAATACACAAGGGTTACACAGAGCTAAAACACACAAAGTTATTGGGTATCACTTACTCATCAAAAAGGTGTTATTAGTCAGCAGACACTGGAACAAGCTGATATTTTAATGCCAATGCATAGTGTTTTAAACAGCATCAGACTTTTGGGAAGGAGCCATCAGAGTAAGAGCGAGAGAGCGAGAGAGCAAGAGAGTGAGAGCGCGAGAGAGAGAGAGAGAGAGAGAGAGAGAGAGAGAGAGAGCCATGATCAAAGCTATACTGGGAATCCTTTCTAATATATTAATGAGTTAAAGGAGCGGGACAGGACATACACACATGCACAAGCTCACACACGCAAACACTCGGGCTCAGACAGTGAGATTCTGAGATTCCATATCTTAGCATAAAGGACCGTGATTGGTTGGAAATGGTCCATTACCAGACAGATTTTATCCGACAGTCGGGAACCCTGCGTCTATGCTGGACCAATTACAGACCAGTCACTACTTAACAATACTGGATACTATGGATATTTGTTTCCTTATTTTTCACAATTGGTCTTTTGTCTCTCACTCAGATTCAAGTGATAAATATTTAGGAGACAAAATACAGGCTCATTGTTAAAGTGGATGATTATGTTTCTGTGTGTGTAGTCGAGGGCATCATCATTAAAACTTATTTTAAAAAATGATTCCGAAAGCCGGTTCTCGTCTTGGATCTAGTTTCAGGTTGATAAAATATCTACATTTGTTTTTGTAACTCTGAACATTCGTTCTATGAGTAACTTGATGACGATGAGAACCACCACTGATGAACAGCATAACATAGGGCTGCACAACTCATCACGATCACGATTTTGACTTCCCACGATCAAATTTGCAAGAGCAAGTTTTTAAAATGAGTCATTTCAAAGCCAACCTACCTCGCCATAAACCACTGTCTGACCATGAGCCAGTCAGACTTGTTCCCTTCACCACGCAGCTTAGTTTCTGGATGTAGACAGTCACGGAGGACAGAGTAACGTGAGGAACATTCAACAACAGATAGCAGTTGTCATACATCGGTCTCAAGGTTTACCACTTTACTAGCAATCGCGACATTGCGTTCCATCTGTGTTGTGTTTCAGACAACAGCACTGACCAGTGCTAGTTAGTGTCTGTTAGCTCAGAGGGCTCTAGGGCGCAAGTAATATTTTTCCTCTAGCTCGCATCCGCTGCAATGTTGTTTAATTGATTTGGTTTAATTTTGGGTTACATAACCCATTTCTTCTGTAAAGCCGTGCCTGTGTTGGATCTCTCCTCTACTCTCTCTACGATTACTGTCCGCGCAGCCCCGCCACACAGCGGCCAGCGGTCCACACTTCTGACATTTGTGCACAGTTTTAATTGTTATTAACACAGCTGTATGTTGTTGAGCAGGAGAGGCAAACCAGTATTTGTACCAATTCTGCACCAGTATTTGTACCAATTCTGCTGGTAACTCTGAAAAACACAGAAGAAGTTAGTGAGTGCAACTAACTTCAGTACGTAGTGAGACAGAGTTGCTGGACCTGGGCCAGAGATATGAATCATGGCTGGAATATCATAGTTCATAAAATTGCAGCGCAGTGATGATGCAGATACAGTTGTGGTCAAAAGTGTACATACACTTGTAGAAAATCACAATGTTATGGCTGTCTTGAGTCTTCAATAAGTTCTACAACTCTTATTTTTCTGTGATAGAGTGATCGGAACACATACATGTTTGTCACAAAAAACAGTCATAAAGTTTGGTTCTTTCATAAATTTATTATGGGTCTGCTGAAAATGTCACCAAATCTGCTGGGTCAAAAATATACATACAGCAACAAAATATGTCAATTTTGGTGATGTAGCGAGTTGTGTCAATCAAATTAGCTTCATGTCATGGCCTCTTCACTTCTTCTAAGTGATTCTGATTGACTACAGCTGTTGACTTCTCATGAGCCCATTTAAATAGGGCTCATTTGACCCAGTGATTAGACTCAGCTACAAAAGCTACAATGGGAAAGTCAAAGGACGTCAGTGTCGATCTGAAAAAGCGAATTATTGACTTGAACAAGTCAGGGAAGTCACTTGGAGCCATTTCAAAGCAGCTACAGGTCCCA
>NC_048422.1:8827841-8848420 GCF_013103735.1 Etheostoma cragini
ACTTATTGAAGACTCAAGACAGCCATAACATTGTGATTTTCTACAAGTGTATGTACACTTTTGACCACAACTGTATTTCATAAACAGACGTGTGTAACTCCGCTGACCCGCCATTCAACCCGGGCTAGACCCATTCATAATGAGTCAGCTGTCACTCTGTGAGTTTTTCCATCCCACTCCCTCTCTCTCCCTAGCTCTTTTAATCAGGTATTGTTAAAAACAAGTGAAGGAGCTTTCTCAGAGATACTGTACATTAAAATATATATCCTACGCTATTTATTTCAGATAGCTAATTTTCATTTACATGTATTGCAGCTGTATGTCTATACAACATACAACTTCAACATAAGAAGAATGGACCATAGTACGGATGTGAAAGTAGTTATAAATAGCCTATGTGACAATAATTCATATTTTGGTTAAAATTAACAAATAATTGTGATAATTAATCATGATCACAATATTGATCAAAATAATCGTAATTATCATTTTGGCCGTAATTGTGCAGCCGTGGCATAACATTTCTCAAAACTTGCTTTTTCACGTCTTAATCGATGCCCTGGTGCCAGCACACGGCCGAGTACACATGACAATCCATACACACAATCTCGTACACACAATCACGCAAACTATGTTAGAGACAGCTTCTCTTTGCTCAGCCTCTCTCTACCCTATGTGTTCCTGTTACAACTAAGAATTTTCCTTTTTAAAAAGCTCCCACATTTCCACATCTTCCTCCTTCCCTACATGTGAATTATAGTGTATGTTCTTAGTACTCAAAGACATAAACTATGGTCTGTTCTTCAGTCTACTAATTAACTCCAACAACTCATCAGTGCTGTGATTTAACCAGCCAATCAAAACCACCCTATTAGCTGCTGTATCTACACAGTGTCTCTGGAATAGAAAGGCACTCAGTTGGCCAAGTAGTCGCTCACGCTTCATTCTTCCCGCCTCCAGGTCTTCCAAAAAGGATGCAATACTGTAACACTCTGCAAAACAACAATGTCCACTAGTCAGTTGACAAAGCCAGCCAACCGTCTAAACAGGGACTCAGCTAGTGAATCAACTTAGCTACGACAAAGTATTTTTAAGGGGATTGCATTGGTTTTCATTATGGTATTAATTAAGCTGGTGATCACACGTTGGTCCCTACAAATACAAGATATTTAATTACAGTTAGCATTTAACTGGTCAAAAGTGTAAACCACACAGTATGTGTAAAAAATACAGTCAGATTATGTTATTACTTTTGGATCATTTGACTATCATGCAATACTGTGCAAATATTAAAAAGTATACAAATCTCAGGACATTTACACATTTACATATGAACCCTATTTTATTCAGTAACTAGAGTACTTGGAGAGAGCACAGATCTCCTCCAAGGCAAGCCTTATCTCACAATGTTAATGTGAATTTTCCCAGTCGGGAACTCATTTCTCCAATCATTCTGACACCACATGAATGTAGCACGAATTCCATATCTCGCAATGTTAACAAAAATTCAAAATAATCTGTATCCACCCCGTGATTCAGATCTACTCCAAACAAAAGTCAAATAAATCCACCAGCAAATAAAAACTAACTAAACCGAATTGGAAACAAAACCTCCTTGAGGTCGCTTTTTTTCTTCGTGGTGCTTCACTTCGCCTCCCTGCCAGTCATGCAGTCAGTCTGACTGTAATCCATCTGACAATCCAGTCAGTCAATCAATCGGTTGAGCTCCATCTTGAATTTAATACAACCAGCGAGCCAAACAGAGAACCCTGATTACACTGAGTGCTACTCAGGATAATGAGTGTGATACATGGCTTACACATACAAGAAATACAGGCAGACACACTTACACACAGATATCAATCTTTGTGCATATTTACTTATTTACAATAGCTGTTTTCTCACACATCACAGAGCGGTTACATTTCATGAATAATTGATTCCATTTGGTGGTCTAGATTTGTCTTTTGTTCTCCTGAAAGTGCAGAAACACGCATCACAAACAGCAGCTGATCTCTCTAGTACTGTCAACACAAGAACATTTAGTTTGGACAGCATTCATCTGGTCTGTCAGGGGGGACTTTACAAGCCAACATCTCTAATTGAGGGTGTAATTAAAACCCAAGGAGTTTGTCTGACTTGTCTTGAGTTTTCTTACTCCATACGTATGCATCGTTGGGAATATGCACGGTGTGGTGATATTTCTTTGCGTCTCAGTTGTTCCATTTCTTCTGTGTTATTATGAAAATCACTTAAACAACAAACTTGTGTGAAGAATCCTCCCGACTGGGTGAAAGGAGCAAAAACGGGCAATCACAATGCTTAAAAACTCTGCTTCCATTAAAATCATCATTATTACATTAGTCCCTGCAATAGTTGCAGTAGCTACTTTCCATTCCTGCATGATATCCTGCATTTCCATTCAGACTAAAAGCTACAGAAAAGTAAATACTCACATTAATGACATGTAAAGACAGGGTTTAAAAAAGCCCAAAGGTGAATAATGACCTGGAAAAACACTATTAAACAACAATATATCTAACTATATATATATAGTAAATACTGTGTATTTTCCTTCGTCCTTTTGGATTGCTGTTGCTATTACTGCTAATTGCATTTGCCCAAATGAGCATCTGCACATGCATATGAATTACATGCAAGGGCTGTCAGGAATAATGGTGGTAGTGGTGGTGGTGGTGGTGGGGGGGGGGGGGGGGGGGGGGGGGGGGTAAAAAGATCGCAAGTATTAATTTAATTTGAGCATTTGACATGATTTATTAACAAGGGTGTGGATAAAAAAGCTAAAGCGTGGCTCAGGCCTGTTAGAGTCCTAGCAGCACGTGTAGAATGCTCAAGAAATAAATACAGCTTTGACAGCTGTAATACTATGGAATTAGTGTGAGCGTTAACCTCCTACTCTCCCGCTGTCTCTCATTTGCTCCCTTTCCCTCTGCGGTACTGTTTCCTGATCTCTGCTTCTCCTCTGTCCACATTAATGAGATGGAATCAGTGTGAGGTAAAGAAGCTCAGTAAAGCGCAGAGATGAAATGCACAAAAATATTTTGTGACGTCTGTGTAGCGTCAGCAGAAAATTATGTCATGGGTAATGAATCTGCTTTGACTACTTGGGTGATGGCTTGAGAGATGGGAGAGGAAGAGATGGAGACAGGGATGGAGTGAATGAAAAAATAAAAGATCCAGAGACAGGAAGTCATATAAAGAAATTAGAGAGACAAGGAAAGAAGAGAAGGATGGCAGATATGGGTGATACAGTAAGTCAGGAAGATGAGGACAGTGAAGTGGAGGAAGAGAGAAGCGAGACAGGAGGAGGGGGGGAAAATAGAGAGACATATAAAGAGGGAGGGAGGGAGAGAGAAAGAGAGATATGGAGAAAATGATTATGAGTGGAAACATTTGTCTCTCAATCAGGATATGGACTCCCATAAATAACATGCTTTCTCAGTCAACAGCATGATGTCACCATATTCTCTCTCTCTCACACAATCTGTGTGTGTGTGTGTGTGTGTGTTTCCATCATGAAAACCAAAATAGAACATTTACTCAAAATCAACCAACCCAATGTCAGTTGCACCAGATTTTCCTCATCCTTCATGTCTAATTCCATTTTGCTCTCCTTCACCACTGAATGCTCTTGTACTTTGCTCGTTGGTAATCTTGTTGTGCTTGTTCTTAGTATTTTCTCTGTGAGGCACCTTGTTAATGACATTGTATTGCTTAGACCAGGACTTTCTGGTAGATCTCAGGATGCAAATGAGTTACAGAGGGACAAACACTCAGAGAGACAGGGGAAGAAGGTATCAGGGGAAACAGAGAGACTGTAAAAAGGTGCAAAGAGAGACAAAGGCAGATTAAGAAAAATAATAATAATAGTGAAATAACATAAGGCTAATGTTGGCCATCTATGTGATCGATATTCAGGTTCTCAATGCATGAGAGGATTCACTTTGTGTGTAATGTGTGCGATTGTAGCATCAGTGGCACATAATAATCTGGTAGATACAGAAATATCCAGAGCAGCCATGAGTAATGGGTTTTGTTTCATTTGAAAATCTACTTTTTAACTGTGTGTAAAGATGTACCATGAACAAGTACTTTATGGTTTTTAGCCGGTCTTTCATCAATCATCAAACACAACTTAGTGCACTCACCTCATGGTTAATCGTACACGTTTTCGAATTGCTCTGACTGCCAATGGACAAATGTTGGAGCTGATTTGAAACAGACCCTTGCTTAAGCAAAACCAATGTGCAGTCCAAAAGGAACTTGGTAACACTCGGAAATGAGGTCCTGAACATACACAAACCACAGAGAACACCAACACCGGCAGCGACATGATGAACCAGCTATTAGTGTGTAGCAGTGGTTAAAAAGAGTTGTGTATTGGTCAAATTGACACACAGACCCCAAAACAAACTATCTATCTATCCATCCATCCATCCATCCATCTGCAATGCAACAGGACTTTATGTGGACCCACTTAGAGTGAATATAAATTTTAAAGGTTCCAAGTTGAGTCTTGGTTTTTTGGGAACCAATTTTTCTTTTTTTGAAATCTAATGTGTTTGTTTGTCTATATGTGTTAACCTGCAGTAAAGGGGTACAGAGCACCTTTATCCCAATGCATGCTGAATAGGAAGGTTGATGAATGGATGGATGAATAAATGGATGAATAAATGGTCTGCTTTAAAGCAACATATGTGCAATTTTTAATCAACCATCAGAAGCAGATGTTTGAAAAGTTGGCTACCCTCTTGACCCCTTCATCTTAGTTTATTGTGTTTTTTTACGTCATTGCTTGAGAACAGCTATTGTAAATAATTTGTATTGGATAGGCTGTTTTTAATCTTTAACTAACTGATTATTTAAATTATAGTTCAAACAAACTGTTAAAGCAGCTTTGTGTAACACGAAGGTTTTTGTGAAATTACTGCAAGGCAACATGAGCCAACATGATGTCTTCTTGACAGTCCAATGTCAAATAATGTGAATATCCTCATTACTCAAGGACTGCCAACCAGCAAATATTGATGAAGCTCACCTCGTCACTACGGGACTATGCTGCCTATGGGCTTGCGTTAAAAAACATGTATTTTTCAAGACGCCTTTGCTCTGCTGACAGTAGTCGACCACAGGGTGTCTTAGAGGTCAGGCTCTGCAGGGCTACACAACTTGTCTGGTACTAGCTGACATTCAGCATATTGCTTACAAACAGTAGGGAAAGACTTAACATTCAACACGGATGTAAAAACCTGTAAATAGTCCAGGAAGGGCTTGTTGACAGTGAAGTAGCACTCTTTTCTGTATAAGTACTGGTTAGCATTGACTGCTTTACTATTGCACATGGATAACAGGGGCTAAGTGTGTATAAGTAATGTACCATAAAAAACAACAGTTTGACTGTTGTCAGCACCTATCTTTGACTCTGTGTCTCCCAAGCACTTACTCTCTTGTCCCTTCATCTGTCATCTTCTCCGTATTCTCTCATGTCCCTCCCTGGATCTGCCTTGTGTCTTCTCCGCCCACCTGATATCCTTCCCATCCCCCTTCTAACAACCTCATCTTTTATTTTTCACTGGCAATCAAAAATCAAATTCATATTCTTCAAGCTTAATTGGCATGACTTTTGAGTCTCATTCTGTTTCTCTCCGCGGGTTTAAAGCTTTCAATTATTTTCATTTCCCTCTGTTGTTTAAAGTGATGTTTCATCCGGGGCCTGTCGTTTTCCACGGCTGGGGCTTCCATCTCAGGGTTGTCTTGTTTGAGTCAACATGAATCACATGATAAAAAAGTGACTGGAAATGGTACATTCAGTGAACTTTCCTCAGTATCAACAACAAAAAGTAAGGGGGGAGTGTTGTTGTTGAAGAAATAATGCACTACAGGTGCAAATATACTTTAAATGATACAGTATATAGTTACATTTGTCCAATAAATATGTGGTGAATTACGCATCTCAAATGTAGCATTTGTAGCATTACTGAGATTTTAAAAACTAGTACTAAATCATTAATGTAGTTGATTTATTAGTTTTTTCGTTCAGAACCTCAAAAATTGTAAGAATGGAACTGCACGTGCATCTGCATGACCGACAGAAGTCTGCAGGTGTACAGGGAAAGTATATCTGAGCCTCTCATTGCAACCAATCACGTTGATTATTGCTGATTTCACAAACAAAATGTTTGGCGTTCTCTTTCTTTGAATGAATATTTGAATAAATCCATGGAATACATCCAACATGTGCTTGACACAAATGGGGATAACCGCTTTCCTTATATCAATCAACTCTCAAAAGTGTATTTCTTTATGAACGTGTTCAACTATTTTCAGTCCAATATCTTTCAAATGAGCTCTTGCGATGTTTGCTCCTCTGTCTCTTTGTCCCATTTTGCCTCACAATGTCTTGTTCCCTGTCTGTCTTTTTTTGTCAAGTCTCTGTCTCTTTCTCTCACTTGTCTGCCTCTCTTTCACTTCCCATTTTCTCCTCCTTCCAGACAACAATGACATTTGTCTACAAGGAGCTTGTATCTATTTGTCTGACTCAGTCTGTGGACGTTTTCTACCGGTGTTTCTCATCATCTTTGTTCGGCAAAGCACTGCTGTCATTAATTATGAACTCTCAAATGGATTTCCTATACACTCAATGTCACACACACACACACACACACACACACACACACACACACACACACACAAGGACAAATGAAGACAGTGTGTGCCTTCCTCTGTATGTGCATTTTGTACAAATTGAGTGAAAAAGAGGGTTCATTTCCCTTCTATCCATCTATGCATGTACATATATGTGTGCGCACACGCATTACTCTGTGTGTGTTAACACACTCTCTGCCAAGTGGGACATTCCCCAGGGAATCCTGTCAATCAAACTGGCTAACAATTTGTCGGAGGAACAAGGTCCTTTCCAAGACAGGCAGAGGAACATAATTTTGTCTCTGTGTAAGTTTAAGGTTGTGTGTGTATGTGTGTGTGTGTGTGTGTGTGTGTATAAATGTGTGTGCATAACATTTTAGGTCTTAATGTACCGAAGTAAGTAATTTATTTACTTATAGTAAACTAATATGTACTTCTGCATGTGTGGTATATTAGGCATCCGTGTGTTTTTTGTCCATGTGGCAGCTGATTCCATGTAGCATGAAAAACAAAGGTAATTGTTATACAGCACACACACACACACACACACACACACACACACAGACATTCACAAAGATAGACCTGAAAGCTCTTTTTCTTCCATTCGTGTTATTCATTCTCCCGTCTATCCATATCTGGTATTCCCGTAAGTGTTGCCCTTTCACCTTTTCCTTTTTTTACACTGCTTGCTCTCTCTGCCTTACCTCCTTGTGGCTTTTCTGCATGGCACAAAATATAAAAATAGATAAGGGGAGATCAGTACAATACAGCTTAGGTTTGAAAAAAAAGAAATTAAATTTATACAGTGAAGTCAGTCTGTCTGTCTGTTTTAATTTTCCGTGTTTTTATAAATAGAAATAAGCACTATTACAATAGAAAGAGCAATATTAAACCCAGTTATATTGAATAATTGCTCTTCAACGATAGCAAACTAGTTTTCACACAGTTTGAAGAAAGAGTAGGGGTTTCACCTTCCATTGATTTATCCTCCCCTCTTTCCCTTCAAGCATCAATTGGTATTCCTCCTGACTTTCATTATCAATCTGTTTCCATTTGCCTTCCATCCTTTCTCTATTTTCTCAGTTTCTTCCTGTCTTCATCCACTTCTCATTTATTGTTTTTCTTTCCTCTTTTCACTCTCACATTCTCTGCTACTTTCACCTAATCTCCAAAGACAACATTCCTATTTTCTCTTCCATTTCTGTTCTGTTTATGCGTGTTTAACTACATTTGTGGGGTCCAGAAACCAGGAGTTCAGTATCCAGCTTTGTAGCGGCCAAAATGGTGGCCTCCACAACTTTAAAGGGCTGTTTGAGGGTTAAGACTTGGGTTTAGGATTTGGGTTAGAATTAGATTATGGTTAGGGTGAGGGTAAGGTTAACATTTAGGCGTGATGGTTTGGGTAGGGGGCTAAGGAATGCATTATGTCAATGGCGGGTCCCCACAAAGATAGTGCCACGCACTGTGTGTGTGTGTGTGTGTGTGTGTGTGTGTGTGTGTGTGTGTGAGTATGAGTATGTGTATGTGTGTGTGTGTGTGTGTGTGTGTGAGTATGAGTATGTGTATGTGTGTGTGTATGCGCGTGTGAGTCCCTCGTGACATAATCATGTGCGTCACTGAGGACTTATTGACTTCCCTAGACTCTTTCTTTGAGTCAGCTGACTTTAACAGCCCAACCTTATTGGCTTATAAGCCAAGGCCACTCTTTACTAAAAGTCAAGTGAAAGATTGACTCTGTTAAACACAGAAACACAATCTAATTTATGGCCATGCATCTTGAGGCAACTCTCAGAATAGCAGTCACTGCATTATGTAGGTCTTCTCGGTTTCCCTTCCTGGAAACCTCCGTACACAAATCATCTCGAAACACGCTCATGATCATCAGTTGACCTGACTGGCTTCTTTGTTGAACCCTTATTTGTTATGGAAGTGGCCTTGGTAATGCAGGCCTAAATATTAGCAACGTGCGGTGCTGGATTGACAAGACGATTTGGTCTTCTATTGTTTCTCCGTCTGTGAGTGAGGAAAAGGGAATTTTGAACTTTCTCACAGGTACATTTCCATTCCACTCCGCTGCCACCTTTGACCTCCCAGCAAGTAACCAGCTACTGTAGCTTAAAGCGTCCAAATGAGACACAGTAAAACAAACCGCTAACACCCAGAAACACACCGCAAACCTTACACTAAATCCACCAGTCAACTGAATCCCAATAACAAGGACAAAAGCAAAATAAATTGTTAGGAACATCTCAAGTAGAATAAAATCATTGCTATGGAAATGAGGAAGATCCCTGGCTTTGTCAATGGAATTGACAGCCACCTATTATAAAAGCAGAAACCATTCAATTAAAGAAGAGAGAAGACAATTTGAGCACAGAAGAAGGGAAGGTATTTAAGTTGTGTAGTGCAGAGTTGAGAGAAATTTAAAAAAAAGTACAATACAGGAAAGTTGAGAGAAAGAAAAAAGCACAGCGCGATAAATTACAGTCAAACAGTATTTACTTTTTGAGAATAGAGAGGAACACGGTGACTAGATAATAATAATACTAATAATAATAATAATAATAATAATAATAACAAGAAGAAGAGGAAGAAGAAGAAAAAGAAGAAGCGTAGCAGGCCTCAGCAGATAAGACATCCAGTATAATGAAATAGAAGATAAAATGCATACTCACCAAGCTGACTGCGTCTCTGAGCGTAGGCTACCACCACCGCGGCCAGAACTACACAGCACAGCGATGTCACAAGGTTGGCCATCTGTGGACACACACACAGCAAAGTCATCAGCGTGAGCGCGCGCAAGAGAAACAGAGCCGGCGAATGTGTGAGTCCGCCTGTCCTCCTGATTGACTGACAGACCCATAGACGCCTACAACCCCTCGTAAGAGATGGAGAGATAGCTGCTTCCTGTCCTCTCTCAGAGACTCTTTCTCCTTTCACTATTACGGCTCCTTCAGTGGTCTTTTTTTCTGTCCTTTGCCGTTTCGTTCCTACTCGTCAAACTCCCTCATTTCTTTACTTCTCTCACTGTTGTTATCCTCTAAACTGTCCAACCTTTCTCCCTCTCTGTTTATGGGTGTCCCTGTCTCTCTTTCTTTCTGTTCATCAGCCTAATGGGTCCATCCTCTCTGGGATGGGCTCTGGCCAGCAGCTCTTAAAGGTACAGCACACCATAAACATACACACAGCTTTCCTGTGAA
The DNA here is from genome assembly GCF_013103735.1 of Etheostoma cragini. Lineage (NCBI taxonomy): Eukaryota > Metazoa > Chordata > Actinopteri > Perciformes > Percidae > Etheostoma > Etheostoma cragini. Next base: position 8,837,708 of record NC_048422.1, read on the forward strand.
ACAACAATACTTTTAGGGCATCCCGTTGCCTTATTGTTGCTTAAGATTAACATGTAATCCAATAAAAAAAATATGTACATTAAAGATGTAGAAGGTAAAAAGTGCTCCCATCTCATGCTTTCTCATACTTTCATGCTTTTGTGTCTTCATGTTGTTGTCCCCCTGTCTCAGTCCTTTGCTATTTTTGTCTTTATTTTCTCCTCATTTTAAATCACCCTTTTTCTATTCTAAAAGAAATAGTTTTGGGTAAATATAATATACTAATTTCAGTGAGATGAAAAGACAGCAATAAATAAAAGTGCGCTGTCTAAACTCCAAATGAATCTGTTTTAAATCAAAAAAGTCCAGAGGTAGCGTTACATGGACGTAGGAAAATGTAGACCTATTTCAATTTTTCGAGAGCTACAACACAATAATTTCGCAGATGTTTCATCCACCGTCTTGATCACGTTGCTTAGTTGCCCCCCCCCCCCCCCCCCCCCCCCCCCCCCCCCCCCCCCCCCCCCCCCCCCCCCCCCCCCCCCCCCGCTGCACACACTAACACACACGCTAACACACACAAACAACAACTGCTGGTTGAACAGGTCAGAGCTCAAATTTTACCCTTCCTCTGTTCCTTTCAAAGATACCAGATAAATGAATTGATTAGGTCCATTAGTGGTAACAGTAACCAGTAGTAAGCTTCATTTTAAGTGTGCAGATGTGAGAGAGTTATCAATGTTCCCAAAATTTCAAACTTCTCTTTCAATTCCCATTGTAAATGAACAGGTTAGAAGTTGTTCTGTGTTGAAGTTTTTTAAACCACCTAGTCCATCTGTGAGGCGTATCAGGCTGTGGGCCAGGTTGCCAGATACAGTTTGTAAACAGAGATTGGATTTAGTCTCCTAAACAACAGGCATAAGACGTCCTAATGAATGAGCTTTAGAGACGACTGGGAAACTGCTTTTTGGGTTCCTGGCTTCCACTCAGATGTGTACGGTGTGAGGTACAGGTCTGGGTCAGCTACAACGTAACAACTCTACTGGAGCTCAGAGAGATTCATCATGGTGTTCAAGGACACTTGAGCGAGCCGGATGGTGGCCAACAAAAGGGCCTGAACCCAGGTCCTCCCATTAAAATGTGGCCTCCTCCTTCTCTCCTCATTCTCTCTCTCTCTCTCTCTCTCTCTCTCTCTCTCTCTCTCTCTCTCTCTCTCTCTCTGGGCTGTTCCTCCATCTCCTGTCCTCTCTCTGTAAGAGAGCCAACTATCTCTCCCAGCTGAACAAAGGTTGTCTTAGGTTGTCTGCTTGCTGCTGAGACATGCAGTGAGTAAGGTGTGTGTGTGTGTGTGTGTGTGTCTGCATGTGCAGAACAAAGTGAGCACTCTAAATACAGGCAAAGCAAAGAGAGTAAATCTTCTTGTTCTTTTGATGCCATACTCTCTCTGCTAAAAACCCCTTGTCATCTCCCATTACCTCTTGGTCTTTGTTGAGCTTCACCATGTTTTTTTTTTCATACTTAGTCTACAAATTTCCACTTCTCTTTTCCCATTTCTCCGCACTCTCTTCCGTACAGTATTGTATATATCTTTATATTCCTCCTTCCTCTTATATCCTTCTGTCTCCCTCTGCCAACGTTAAACCTGAACACCCCTGCACCATGTTTAAGTATCTCAGGAAGAAGGAAACATATTTGCAAGTACTGCTGAGCGACCTTCAAGAACATGAAAAAGCTCTTACATAGCACTTACATGTCAAAAGGCAGTAAAACCGCAAGACGTTGAACATACTAGGACTTGTTTTCATGCGATATATCTTATGCAAAAAAAGGAAGAGCTTTTATACTCAAACAAGACTAATTGTTACAATGTTCACATCTAAATTATTCATCCGTGAAAAAATTCTGAGATTTTCAAAAGACATAAATTGTAACAAAAAAGGTGTGTATGTCAAAGCAACCCAAATAAAGGGTACACTTTACTTGAAGGTATCTACATAAGAGTGACATGACACTGTCATGGCCGTGTCATAAAAATGAACAAGTCACTTCTTTTAGTAAGTGTCAATGTAAGTTGGTTTTGTCATGATGTCAAGTTATGGTTACGGTTATGGTTATGGTTATGGTTAAGGGTCATGACTGTGTCATGACTGTGTCATTTGTTCAGTCACTTCACTTAAGAGTAATTAGGAGGTCATTCTCGTTAGAAATCATTAAGCACTGAAGAGGTTTGTAATGTAAAAAATCACAGCCTATATGCTGTTTTGAGACACACAACAACAACGTGAGTTTACCTAGTGTACACGGCCACTGCTGCCCATGTTGTAGACTGGGCTGGAACCCAGGAGGCTGCTGTTTTTTTTCCATTATCGATTTATCTGCCGATCTTTCTCCAGATTAAACAATTGTTTGTTTGGTCTATGCAATGCCAAAAGATAGTGTAATATGTCTATCCCGGTATCTCAAAGTCTAGTCTATATCGTCGACGTTCCACTCCTGGGATTGTTCAGGTGCCACCGTAAATTCTGCAGGTTGTCACTCTTTTAGCCCTGATGTCAGTTCCCTCCAGGTTTCTTTGTGTTGACATTTGAAACTCCAGTGGATTTATGAGGACTATGGTTAACTGGATAAAAAAATGCCAATAAACCAGATTGGCATGTTTTTCTCCCATCCGAGAATGCTGTGTGGACTAGCCAGGCTCTCCTCGGCAGCGCCGTGGAAGAAGGTCATGCAATGTGAGACTACTCAAAGTCCAAGCAGTCTTGTGTCAGTCTAAAACCCAAATATATTCAGTTTATTATGATAAAACAGAGAAGAAGGACAGCTCTAAAGAGCATTTTCTTAATTTTTTGCGTAAGAAAACGATGAATCGATTACCAAAATAGTGGACGATTCTGTTGATCAACTAATTGATTACATGACTAATCGTTGCAGCTCTGATGAAGAGTGTCCGCATCTGCCCACTGTCCTAAGACCATTTCCCATACATGTCTTGTGTGTGTGTGTGTGTGTGTGTGTCAATCTTCCCATTTTTAACAGGTCTGAGTGTTTCTATTGTATTGTTTTTTTTTTTTTTTTCAACACATTTAAAGCAACTGAAAGTTTGCATGCACGCATATGATCGAGCGATAGCCTGCATGTGTTTGTGTGCGCTTGTGTGTCTATTTGTATGTGTGAGTGATTGGCAGCTCATATGTATTTCATCTGAGCAGATATTGAGGAGAGTGACAGGGGGTGAAATTAAAATTGCATCCCTTGTCAGAGCATCACAATCCCCATCTCTGCTCTTCAAGTGCTGGTTTCAAAATCCAAATGGGTTGTGTGTGTGTGTGTGTGTGTGTGTGTGTGTGTGTGTGTGTGTGTGTGCTTGAAACTGCGAGGGTATTTAGCCCGTCTATCGGCAAACAATACAGTTTTGAAATGTGACAGCCTCAGATCGCTCATATAATGACAGCCGATGGGCGGTTAGTGCTGCAGTCAAACAAACTCAATGCAAAACCCTCCTCCCTTTATCCGTCCACCCACCCCTCCCATTAATTCCCTTCTTCTTCTTCTACTTCTTCTTCCTACTCCTCCACGTCTCTGTCCCTTCTTCCATGTTTATTTATTCATTTCTTATTGGAGGGGAAAGGGCTGAATAGGAGTGATTCTTTTTGGCTGCTTAATTAAAATATATAATTCATCGCTGCGTCAAATGATTCTTCCTCTGCGTCTTTGTGGAGTCCGATTTGGGAACATTTGCATTTAAATTGGAAAGCCAGGAGGGAAATTCACTAGGCGGGCCGGGGTGTGTGTGTTTGTAAGAGAAAATAGAAGGCATCTCTTGAAGAAACGCACATACTTTCTTTCTTTGGTCCTTTTACTGTCACAATGGGAAATGTCACACAGGAACATCGGTTGGCCAAATGGCACTGGAGAACATCTTGTAATGGAAAACTTTTGTCCCTTGAAATAACAACCTTGTGTCCACTAATGTACACTATGCTCACTCAGTACATTTCTCTATTTTTTCCTCAAAATTGAAAACAACTCATAAAATAGAATAGGTCATTACGAATGTGTCTGCAGAGAAAATAAAGAGATGCATCCTCCTGGTAATAAATGAGCTCTATGAGATATAGAGAGAGTAGAGTTTACAACCCCTAAGGAACAATAACCGTAGCTATCAAATGTACAGTAGAAGCTAAGGATAGACGACTTGAATGTGTTGTTCCTGATGCCGTCAGCAGGAAACTGTGCATGTGTGTGAGATATCCACTGTGTTCAAAAATGGCACATGGGCTGACAAAATGTATACCGAAATAAATAAAAACTAGTTATTTCACTTTTAAAAGGTTATAGGGAAGTTTTTTTTTTTTCTTTTCTTCCTTTAGGTCATGTACTGAATTTAGATGTATGGATGGCAAACAATGTATATAATGCTGACACAGAGGGGCATTATCCTGCTGGGATGTAATTGGAGGTCACCTGTTTGTTTTGTTTTTTTACAATACTGAAACCAGTGTGCCTGGCACCACAGAGCACGTAAAAGCTCTGTAAAATCACACCTTCCTCTGCCTGCTTTCTTTCTGTCACAGCAGCACAACTCACCATCTGGAGCAATGGGCTGTGGATATAAACAGGAAGGAGTAATATAGCAGCCAGGGGAGAGTACAAAACAGGCAGCCGCACAATGCCTCTATTGGAGCTAAAACACAGAGTGTCCTAAAGGAGTAAATCCATTCCCAAAGTAAAAAAAAATAATAATAAAAGGAAGAAATAGAGTCATGACAATGTGTCAAATGAGGGAGCATCTAAAGGGAAACTTGCCAAGGACAGGGAGAATGGGTGAATAACTCCAGATACTTTCAGGGAAGAATATTCTAATGGAATCATCATGAAAAGTATAAGCTTAAAAATGTGAGGTAAGGCATCCGGTCCAGGGGGTAAACGTGTGCATCAAAAGGATCCTCGCTACAGAAATAAGACCCTGTTCTGTGCACCACTCAACGAACTGACTCACTTACTCTTGACACATTTCTCCTACCAACAACCTTTAGGCAGTGTAGACAACTTTTTTTTTTTCAGAGTTTCAATTCACAGTGATACCGCCACGAAATGAGGAAAATAAAAAGAAAGACAAAAATGTCTCTGCACGAACAAATGTATGACAGGTGTGCCAAAGGGAAGCACAACCTCAATACTTATCTCTAAACTGAACATTGTGAATACTTATACCAGCAGTATGTGTGCAGGAGTTTCTTCATTCTTTTTCTAAAGATGGAATTTCAAAGTCCTCAGGTTTTACTCAGAAAAAGCCACAAATTCAAGGCTATCTAACAATTAAAGAGAAAATTAACATTTGCCTAAGCCTCATCAGTGACTGTTATACATGTTAATGATTGGCTGTGACCCAGCTGACCGTAATAACAACAACAAAACGGCACCTCATCCATCAATCACTGTCCTGCAGACTATACTTTTTCAAACCAAAAACACACACACACATAACTGTTGCCACTGAACGCCTTGATGTCATGCTCCCTATCCAATAATGCAACTTCCTCATTCCCATAATGCTTTTCTTTGCTTAGCAACGCTAATTCTGTCATCAATCATCGTGCAGTGCAGGGTTGCTGCAGATTACTCACAAGGGCTGGGGTGGTTGGGGGGGGGGGCATTTTGGATACAGCACACACACGCACACACACACACACACACACACACACACACACATATACACACACACACACATATACACACACAAAACTAATGAAACACGCACTGATGTGCTAAGTTGGCATTTGGTGCGCAGTGTTGATAGCTGCACGGCTGTGACCTTTTTCACGAAGGTTCTGGCTATAATCGGTCGCTAAAGACAACGTCAATCAACGATTAAGAAGTGGCAGTGGCCGCGCGCATAAACACACACATAAGGACACACACTCAATCACACAACCTTGTGCACGGGGATGACGGCACTTGGCTCTCAGTGATAAATTCAGCCATTGATTACATGTGACTGCTCTCAGCTGGCCGAGATTGAGAAGACCTGAACACGTCAGCTACTATGTATCAGGTTTCGTACAGGCCGGCTGCTGCTGCTGCAGTATCTAACCTGTGTTAGTTTTACACTAGTAGCCAGTGCACACACTGTACACCTCATGTGGATGTGAGATCAGCCGATCCTGGGCGGATACTGTGCCTTATAACCTACGGGTAGTATTTTTGCACAGACATGAATTAGTGTTAAAGCCTAATGTAATTAAACATGGCAGACTGGGCCATTAACTTGGCTCGCTGTCGCAGCTGTGTGCCAATAGAGAGTCTAAACATAAGATGAGATCTGATAGATCATTGGGTCTCATCACACTTGTGTCAGGTAGCAGATCTCGGAAGTGCTTATTGTGAGTGTGTTTTTTTTGCTTTTTTTTGCAGTGTGCATGACTTGGTGTGTGAGCGTGTTTTTGTCTCCACCCAGCCATCTGGACCTCTTTGTGTGTGTGGAGAAGCAGATATAGGTGGTTAGAAAGCTCTGGAAAAACACAGCGTTACCTCCAGCCCTCTCACCTCTGAACTCTATAAGTGTATCAAAGCTAAGAAAACAGAGCACTTTGTGTGTCTATGTGTGTGTGTGTGTGCCTCTGTGTTTGTGCGCTTGCGTGTGTGTGTGTGTAAGTCAGCATTCTTAAGGCCTATAAGGCTTTGAATGATGGGTGTAGACTCCCCTTTGTGAACAGGGAGCCTCCGGGAGCTGTGCAGCATGTGTGCATGTATGTGTGTGTGTGTGTGTGTGTGTGTGTGTGTGTGTGCATGCTTGTGTGCGCGTGGTGCATGCACGCGTGTGTGTACGTGTGTGTGTTTGTATGATGGAGAGTGTGATGTACGGGCTGCGATGAACAGAGGATTTTTTACAGGGACTTAATCAGAACCAGAGCTGAGGCCCTCAGTGAAAAAAGTGCATGCACACACACGCACGCGCACACACACACACACACACACACACACACACACACACACACACACACACACACACACACACACACACACACACACACACACACACACACACACACACACACACACACACACACACACACACACACAGACACCTGTGATATGTCTGAAATAAATGTGATTAGTACTATACCCATGGTAATGCATGTTTATAATGTGTATCTTGATTTTTAATTCATTAAGCATTTTTCTTTAAAAAAATAAAATAGTCTGTATGTCTGACTGAAGAGGTCTGTCCAAACACACTCCAAAAATCTAACTTATGATTTAAGTAAAAAGCAAAAAAGCTTCAAATGTTGACATTGAAAAGGATTGACCAGTGAATGCAGGACTTGACATTAAGGCTTGTCCGGGACAATGGGAGTGTTTTGTAGGTCAGGTGGAAGAGAAATGTTCTTGGCCCACTGGACAAGTTAAAACCCAAACAATTAATAAAATGCTATGTTTCGTCACGTTATGTGCCACTTATTATGTCTATTTTAACGATTTTATTTTACCGATTTGAAACAAATACATTTTTTTCCCCACAACTCGTCGAACTAGCATCCAACTCAGAATGCTTTGATTGGCCAATCAGGAGGCGGTCCAAGTAATGACCGCCCGCAGTTCAAACATACATTTTTAGCTGCCTCAGAAGAACAGTGGTGGAGACTGGAGTGGAGAGTAAAGTTTCTTCACGCTCCGCAGCCCGGCCAAATGCCAGGAAAAGCACCAAGAACAATTAACCTTACAACAATACCACAGTACGAGTTAAAAAGGGAAAGAAAATGTGTTAACAGCAGGGGCGATGAATTTGATCGAGTGGCGGCAGCAGTGCACCTGGCAAGCGTTAGCAGCACTTGCATTGGTTAAATGTGCGTAGTTAAGAATCAGCTAATGTAAAGTAGCTAGACCTTTTAAAGGATCCCTTGGTAAATCAGCCTCTTTCAAACCAGCAGTTAACTGTTCTGTCCAATTCTGCATTAGCAACAAAAATTATGAAATGATGATTTTTTTACCCGTACAAGTGATTTTGTGCATGGTCAAGTGAATCGTAAATGTTGTAATTGTATAAATTTACTTTTCCGAAGGACAAGTGCCTCAAAAAGTTAATGTCGGGCCCTGGAATGCATTGGGATTTCTAACGTAATAAATAAACGATTAATCACTTATATATCTGTTAGTTTTCTGTTGCTCGATTAAAAGGTGATGTAGGTAGGATTGTGACGATTCGGGATTTAGCCAAAGAATTTGAAGAACATCTCAGTCCCCCCCCCCCCCCTCATTCTACTAAAGCACAAACGGTCTCCTAAGCAAGTCCCACTTCAGGCTGTGGGTGGTGCCAGAGGAGCTAGATTCTTTTGTTTTAATTACCTGCTTTATGTAGTTCTACTCAAACATAGGGTCCGTTTCAGGAGATATGACATAAAGTTAGTTTTGTAAGTCTTGCCTATTGCCTCTTTAATTGCTTTAATTTATAAAACATTTAGCAATTCAGGTGTGTTATGCTAGTGATGTAGCTAAGCAGTGTCATGTAGAGACGAGGAGCAGGCTACAAAGGTCTGGTCAGCTCACTTTCACACCCCCAGTTTTACTTTTTTTATTTTTTAATGCTCAAACTCGGAGTCTTCAGGCCCAACCAACCCTGACTCAAGTGACATCTCTTGAGGCAATTCATCACACGGGTTCTTCTCTCTCACAACATGCTTCATGTACCTTTTTTCACAAATAGTACTCCACCAAGACTTGCACAGCCCTGTCGATTGGTGACATGGGTGCCTGCTGACAAGTTGGAATCTCTGGGAATAAAGATCATCATACATTATGTCTATGATATAGAGAACAATGACTGTATTATGTCATTTATTCGCTGTCAGAATATAGTTATAGTTCTTCTCTTTTATTTACTCTCTAATGCTCCGTTACCATGTAATCACAATACATTCATCAACACAGAATCAGAACTTGACAGAATGGAACAATGTAGATGGCTAATATCAAGAAAAATGCCTGTGAGTTGTATAATGAACCCTCAAAGCACTGCTTCTGGCAGATGGGATGAGAGGTGTTTGTCTTCCAAACCAGATGAATTATAGTAGTTTTATATAGTAATATTTATATATACTGTACTTATAATAGGAATAATTGCCTATTCCTCTGACCAGTGTGCTGGCATGCTTGTTGATATTAATGACAAAAAATGAAGAATGTCTTTACTTCAATTACAATTTTTTTTTTTAAATGTTAAGTATCCACCAGGGTCCTTTCACCCAGACAGGTCCAACCCTTAGTCTGGGAAAATGTTTTTGCACGACTGTATTACAAATCCAATATGTGTTGATGGTTGAAAACCAGTTTGGTGCAGATCAAACAGGACCTCAGTTTCTAGCACTGTTACCTCACATTAATGTGGGTTTCAGCTGGTGAATGCAAGAAACTACCAAATACACCGCTATCATTATGCTGCCCGTGTGTGCTCATCTTCTACCTTGACAACATGTAAGGGGGGACCCCAGTCTCTCCTTTTTTGTTTTTGTTGGCCCTGTTCTAAAATTCAAATATGCAAGAATTGCAGTGCAAAAAATACTTCTGAATAACTGTGTCCTAGTAGTCTTTTCCGCATGGCATTCCGCTGCGCTGAATTTACAATTTTATCTGCATGAATGCAGATGGTTGATACAAGACTTATTAAAAAGTGTCAGAGTGAAGTGAGAATCCATCCATTGTTTGTCTCCAGTATACTTTTTTCCTCCCAAACTAGATATTATCGATCAATCAGACATAAGATGCAGCTATGATTAAGGATTTGAGTGTAATGGAGAATGTGAGAGACAAAAACAGAAAGATAGAAAGACTGAGTGAGAAGAGGAACGTGAAGATGAGAGAGAGAGACACACACACACACACTGAAAGGACAGATGGAAAGCAACACTGGTTTTCTTATCTTTCTTGTCTTATTGCATTGGTGTGTATGTGTCCGTGTGAGAAAGACACTTTGTGTGTGAACGCAAGCTCGAGTGTTTCCCTGCATGTGATGGAAACTAAAAACAGTATGTTTACTTAACCTGTTTGCCAAGCCTCTTTAGTAAATATAGATACAGTAGCAGCATAGACCAGGCTTACACACACACACACACACACACATACAGATGCACACAATCCTGCACACATACACTACACAAAAACTGTGTGTTCAACTGTCCAATGGTCTTTACCACAGGAGGCTATTTGTAGAGTTGATTCCGATGGCCTTCATGTAGGTCTGTATATTACGTTGGGTGGCCCTTCACGCACATGCAAAGATATGCTGCACACACACACACACACACACACACACACACACACACACACACAAAGAAAAAAAGAAGAAAACACATGCAGATTAGGGGAAACAATAAAAGTTGTGCATACCAGCATGCATGATACCTTGTACTTTGTTATATATACACTGTTTATACACAAACGCAAACACACACACACACACACACACACACATACATGAATCATCCTGCACAAAACCCACATGCACTGTAAATTGGGTGGCCAAGAACCTCAGCGACCAGATAAACACACTAACTATATTGGAGCATTCACTAAATTACACTTAAGTGTCTGTTTCTTCTTCTTTCTGAGGGAATAGATGACTTAAATAGTGTGTGTGTGTGTGTGTGTGTGTGTGTGTGTGTGTGTGTGTGTGTATGTGTTTGTGCGTGTGTGTGTGTGTGTGTTAGTAGTGGAGCGGTCCACAAGTCAGGTTTGGTT
>NC_048422.1:8848520-8873520 GCF_013103735.1 Etheostoma cragini
TTATTTTTATAGCGTGTATTCTCATGTGCTGAACCGTGATGCCTGTAGCATTTTGGGTCAATACCAATACATGAACCGTTCCACCCCTAGCGTGTGTGCGTGTGTGTGCGTGTGTGTGTGTGTGTGTGTGTGCGCGCGTGCAAGGGCATTTACATCCTTGCCTTGCTAGATTGACACAAATATGAGTCATTTTGTACTTAAAATTGCCCAATTGGTATTTCCTATGCCTCCTGTAAATATAATGTTTTTAAATGACTATTCTATACTATATATAATTTAGTACACTTCACCAAGGAAGTGCATTTGAGATCCACTAAAATGAACTCAAGCAGCCAAAGTCAAAACATCTATTGAATGAAATATGCATAACTCATGAACAAAAAAAGTTTGGAATATTGTGGAAAAAATAATAGTCTTAATAAAACACAAAATTGAAAAACAGAAATGTTGTGGTGTCAACTCAAGCTTGAAATTGGAGAAATATGGGGCGGGAAATATTTGAGAGCCAAAAAAAAAAAAAAAAAAAGACCTCTTCTATTTGTTGGGTGATTCAGTGCACGTCAATATAAATGGGCAAAGACTATTATTTTAATTTATTTAAAGCAAAGTCCCATTGTTGGTACCTGAAGATAGCAGCAATTATGCAATGCAGTATATCTTGAAGTGTCTCGCTTAAAGACACTTCATCAAGGTGAACGTCCAGCCTGACACTTCTACTTAGGTATTGAAAGAAAAGGCATACCATTAAAGTCATAAGCTAGATTTGCACCCTGAAACCTGCTGAGCACTCAGGACGTCATCTCACATCCCACTGGTGTGCTTACTGTAGTAGCCGCAGGGAGAGTCATGTATTGCTGAAGAGCACTATTCTGGAGGACTACACTTAGTCAATGCTGACTTTACGCTGATGTCATTATCTAAACTCAATGTGTGTCTATACGCGCGTGTGTGTGTGTGTGGCGTGTGTGTCATGGAGAGCAAGGGAGTCATTCATTATCTCACTCAACTCCCTGTGTTCGCCACAAGCCCTATAGACACACACTGTCAGCCGTTCTCTTGATCTCTGTCTCTGCCGGTGACGCTATAATTCAACATTTTAACTTGAGCTGTCTGTCTCCTTCTCCCTCGAAGCATGTCTCTCGTTCCACCGTTCTCTTTCCACCTGCTGCTCTCCTATCTGTCATCCTCTCAAGCTTTTCTCAACCCTTCTCTATTCACCTTTCTCATTTGCTGTCACCTCTGTCATTCACCATCTTTCTTTCCAGTCTTACCCGTCCTCACGCTCTCTCTCTCGTCCTCCAGTAAACGCTGATGACTGCATTTCCTATTTTCCCACAGCAGCCAGCCCTGAACTTCACCTAGGAATGGCTGTGACGATGACACGCCAATGAGTAAGCAGCGGCGGTGACAACCTCTGAATGTAAATCTGTTTCAGTGTATAACACCATGGACAATTTGTCTTCACATAGACTGACTTCGCTTGAGTAACGTACCCTTCAAAAATTGATTACTTGCATTTTCTGCATTACAAAAAAATGAAAGCATATCGGATAGAAAACAGAGCTTGTGTTAAAAGGGAAAGTTGACAATTCAAGCCCTCAGATGTGGGATGAAAACACAAACACACAGCTCCTCCTTCAAGGAAAGCTACTTGTAAGATGCCCTTGAGCAAGGCATCGAACCGCCATCTGCTCCATTGGAGCTGCCCTGTGGCCAACTACAGAAAGCTTTGCTCACAAGGCAGCTCCCAGTGGTTAATATGCAGAGCAGCGAGGATGTAAATCAGAGCATTGCTGAAAGAAATACATACAAGTATATATTTTACTATCCCTCAGCCGGAGGTGGTTCCTGAGTAATCATCTGCATTCCTACTATATTGTTGAAATTGTCTCAACCTGCACAGGCCATGATTATAGAAGGCAACACATTTATTTATTTGTTGTGAGTGCCAGGTAAGTAGCTGTGTAATGTTTCGAACAAGTGGCTTCTTTCATCGTTCATGCAAAGAGTGGATATTAGAATTCAATCAAAATGTGAATTATGGAAACAAAGCAGTAGAGTAAACCTCAAAGGTAAAGAAAACATATCCAACGTCACTACCGTGAGGTACAGATGTGACAGAAGCTGCACATAAAAGAGCATAGGTGGGCAAATGCTCTTCTGTTGCTTTAAGTAAATGCTTAACTCATCAAGGTCCTGACAGAGCTATAAGCATTTAAACACACACACACACACACACACACACACCACTTTGCTCCAGCCCTTTCACTGTTTATTAGCAGTGCAATCTGTTATAAAGGTTTGGCCAAGAAATAGCGCTGCTTCGCCTTCACACTCACACCTTGCGTCCACCTTGGCTGCATCTAAATGACCTGCTATTGGGAAATATCGTACCATGCGTGTTTCAAAAGGCAACCGTCACGCTAGTCAGAACACAATAAATGCCAAAACATAAGAGCAGAAAGAGAGGTAGGGAGAAAGAGAAAAACAAAAAGGGTGTAACCATAAAAATGAAGACAGAGATGAAGTTGGACAAAAAGAAGATGAGGGAAAAAGGCTGAAAAAACATGATGAATAAAAAGGAGGGGATGAAGAACTGTTAAGATAACAGGAGCAAGAAGAGTTCGAGGGAAAACTGCATGACTGAATGAAGGAAAAACAGCACGATAGAAAGTAAAGTGGAAAAAGAACAATGTGAAAAATCCCAAACTCTACACATGCTGCTGCACGCACACACATACACACACACCCAGATGGATGGCTGTGTGCAGTTTATGTAACTGTGTTTGTCTACCGGTTATAATGAACTCATTTAAAACTGTTATGCAACATCACTTAGATATTCAACATTCAAATTCAACTTTCTCGCCCGGGATTGTGAAAGTCGGGCCTCCCGCGTTGCTCAGGCAAATATCTAGCTACCCAGGCTGAAAGTAGTCCCTAAAACTACACCGACTGAAATAATACACCTTGAAAGTGCAAAAATACTAAACCCGTGAACCCTGAATAGCGATTACAGCAGTGGTATTTTATCTTTTCAGAGCACAGAGTTTAAACATCTGTGGGTGGATGTTATTCACATGAAAATGAAAATGTCAAAACAAGAAATGAAAGAAAAGACATTGTTGGGAACCAACTGATAATTGTCACCCAGCAGTGACTCTGGGAGTTGAGCCAGAACGATGATATGTAATGTTGACTAACAGAAAAACACGGGTGTTCAAATATTGCCTTTAATCACATAACAGAATGCATATCTGAATGTTCAAGTGCATGTGGAAACTTAAACTACTTTTGACTTTCTTTACACGCTGAGCAGAACTTCATGTATCTGCGTCTCAAACTGTCTTATTAATTTTAAATATAGATGTACTGCACATTTGCTTTTTTTTATTTGGGATAACCAAATGTAGTAGAAACAAATATTTGAAGTGAAAAGTTGCAGTCAAGTTGTAAGTATATAGTGTAGATAATGCAAAGCTGACAGTAGACGGATGACCTCCTAAAAACGGTCAAAAACAACGACGGACGCGCACTAAACCTGCGCCATCTTGACTACAAAGTAAAAAGGAGAGGGATCAAGGACGTTGACCGGCAGCTGATTGGACAAACACGTCACTTGAGGCTGGCTTCTCCCGGATTTCAAAACCGTGCTTAATGGCGGCCAGATGGCGGCTTGTTCGGAATTAAGATCTCAAATTTTAAGAAAATAGTTCACCAGAACGTGTTGTTTAAAACACTAAAAGCGAAAAATAGGCCTTACAGTTGCTGAATCTGTCTGTTCTTTTGATCTACAAAGGTCAGTTTAATAGACTTTCGTCCGATTTTGAAAGGTGGTGAGCCAAGCCGCCGAGCCGAGCCGACCGCTCATCATTTCCGGTAAGTGTTCTAACATAATGTTCCTTTTGGGACAATACTAACCTTTAAAAGCGGGAGCTACGGCAGTAGGTGGTCAGTGAACATCAGCAGTGTACTGACGGAAGTATGTGGAATAAGACGCAGCCTTAGAGTTTAGTTTCACCGGCTACAAAACGCGTTTTATAGAATTCTGAATGTGTGAAGTATATTAACCCATTACATAGACATATTCCAACTAATTGGACAAATGTGAGAGGTTTGCAGTGTGACTGTCAACATCTGTGGGCTTAAACAACAAACAGCATCATGAGCAACACAAGCAAAAACAGATAAGGTGCAGCAACAACACACAAAACAAGAAAACCTTTTAGGGCAGAAATGGTTCTGTACATAGTATACATATGTATAGTTCAACACAAAATACTGTAAGTCATTTTTACAGTTCAGACAAATGTAGTTTTTTTTTGTGTAACAGTGGATGGAGACGTTCTTCTGGGACCAACATGTTTGTATCAGCTGTCTATAGGTTACTCTTTTAATCTAATATTCCCAGTTCACTTTAAATATGGGTTTAATTGGGCTTGTTTTCCTGTCTTAAAATGAGCCATTTGGTCCCAATGTCCCTGTGAATGGAAAACAAAAAACTTCCACTGACTGGGAAATGACCCTTGGCTTGATGATCCATCACGGTAAACAACACAAATGTTGGCCCCTGTCAAATTTCTTAGTTGAGTTTTTCTTCTTAGTTTTGTGCTATTCCCTTGAGACCAGACTGAGTGATGTTCTGTTTGTGTACACATTCAGAGACATCTCATGGGTCCAAGATGTGATCCTGGCTCTCTGATCGGCGCTCATGTCAAAGCACATTTGACGTTATAAAGTGTCCCCCCCTAAATATGAAACGTTTAGTTATCAGATCTGCGTTCCACTCTCCTTCCTGTCAAGCAGCTCACACTCAGGAACATTTCTGCCAGCAAATAATCTATCCAAAACGGACTGCTTCACAAATGTAACCATTTGTCTTCTTGTATTAAGGTCAAAATTAGTCGTGACAGCAGTTCATTTGAAGGTAGGCAGTTAGACATGTCAATGTTTGTATTTCATGTAAAAAATTAAATGTATAACTCTATGAGGACAGATATTCGGCACACAGCTGTGGGTGACATCCCGCTCAACTCGTTAAATAACACCAGACAACAAAACCTACAAATTGGGCTTTAAAAAGCTCACGAAACAAACACAAACAGGATTCCAGTTCATGAAAGATGAGTCACAAGGCAATCCTGAGGAAAGAGTGGAAACATAAAAGGATGAAAAATGACTGAAGAAAAGTAATCTTGCAGTGTTGTTATCCAGCGCAATGGGATGACAAACGCTCACTGGTGTACAACAAAGTGGCTGTAACGGTTTGTATTGTCTGGAGGGGGCTCAAGAAGAGGTGATGCAGGGATGGATGCTAATCAGACGCTTTCCAGTTCTCATACACTGAGACATATACAGGATTGGAGGCATATGCGTGGAGCTTATTGGAGCTGTGTGAGATGACTGACAATCGCTGTCAGATTCCGCTCCATTACTCGCGCACACGCTCAGACACACATATCAATTACTAAACTCTGCAGCCTGTGGAGAGCAGCCAATGTGAAGTGAGGGAGGAGAAGTGTGCACAAACACGTTAGCAGGTATGGATTGGGCTATGCAAGGACAGATCTTAAGCATGTTTACCGCTGACAGAAACTCACATGTCCCACAGATTACACAAAAGGTAATTCCACCTGCTTGATGTTGTCCTACTTTATTTCTCACCTGAGAGAAGTGGCCAGGAGAAGAGTTGAAATCAGAAGAGAGGACTTTTTTCTTTTAAACTTCCCTTAACTTCCCTACAAGATGATTATTAGGGTCAAATGATTGCTTTAAGAGCACTAACACTGATTTCTGTTTCCTTTTTTGGGGAATTTCTTGCATTGCTGCTGATCTACAAAAAGACTTGAAGCTTAATCTGCAGTTGCACGTATTGTAAATTGGAGATGGATAAAACTGTAGGCCTATTGTCAAAGTGGAGAGGAGAGGAGAGGAGAGGAGAGGAGAGGAGAGGAGAGGAGAGGAGAGGAGAGGAGAGGAGGAAGAAGTCGAGAAAGAAAATGTTGGAGAGTCAATTGAGAGCCAGATCAATGTCAATGTAAGAAACGGGGTAACGGAGGAGGCTGTTTTGAACTCATAACACTTGTCTGAACATTCATTCACAATCCAACTATCCTTCTCTCTCTCTCACACACACACACACACACACACACACACACACAAACACAACCATTTAGCCTTAAGCTAAAATGCTCCAAAATGCTGCCTTTGCAATAGAGAACCTCGGTTGCACAAGGTGTGAAATGAGACTGTATTGATTGGTCTGTCTGTGAGAAGTGTGTGTGTGTTTGAGATAGAAAGAGATAGAAATAGAGAGAAAGAGAGAGAGAGAGAGTTGCCCTCCATGTCATATTCAGGTAAGTTATTTTTCATCTGATCAGAATGCATGTGCACACAAAACCAAGGAGATTACTAAATCAGAGAAATCTTGACACACACTCACTCACACACGCACACACACACAAACACACACACACAATTCTCAAGTGTCATAGCTCATGCATACTCCCTCATTAACCAATATGCTATCTCAGTATGTAAATGTGTATAAAATTGGGATTCATTTATCGGAATTCCAAAGGCATGAATTTCCTTGTCATACCTATGCGGTTCTGTTTATTAATCCTAATCCTGAATCAAGATAAGAAGAGAATTCACTCAACCTCATTAAAATTAATTATCATAATGGCACTACCTGAGAAATAAAGCAGATGAAGATAAATGTTACTGTGAGAAATGGTATCAACGAGGCAGTAAAGTAGGAACAGTTAACAAGGCCACACATTTCCCCTTCAAGCTGCAACACAAGGCCAAAAATGTGACAATAAACTATAAATAAAGTAAACATTAGGCGCCGTCCTGAACAGCTGTGCTTTGTTAAATCACTTAAACCGATTGTTACCCCAACTCATTAGTCGCAACTTTTGCATTCCCGTGATTTCTGCCTGCTCGTCTGTTCAGTCCACAACCCCGGCCGCCACCTCTCAGTGAACTGCCTCGAAAACGTCCTTCCTGTGACGTCTACATCTGGCTCCTAACTCCTGTTGTTACCATTGCTGAACTGTGACAAAGCCCTGTCCAGTCTACTGTCTTAAATGTCCCAACTTCACTCCCATATACAGTCACTGTAACACCCGTCCCTCTGAAAGGCTTTAATAAACCTTCGAGATTTCATTTTCTTTTACGGCACCAGAGGATCAGTTGCAGTAAAAACGCGGGGAAACTACTTGGTCAATTTTGAAATGTATAAATACACCTTAACAATTGTGGGATTATTCATTGCACAGTTTGATACTTTCATTCTTCTTATTCTTCATGACCTGTTTCTGCTACCGTCTTTCTCGGCTCATTTCCAGCTACTCCTTGCCTCTCTTTAAATTTTCTTTGTATAATCATTCACAGGTAGTCTGCTATTTGATTTACCATACTTAATGGCTCCCGGGCAATGTTTTTTTCTCTTTTCTTTTTTTTTACTTCCCCTCTGCCTTTCCTCCTGGCCGCATTTCTCTACAATTTCATCGTTCCCTTGCGTGATCCATCTAGCCTCCACCTGCTCTCTCACCCTATTTACCCCTTAGCCTTCACTTCCTGTGCTTCCTCCACTCTCCCTTCATCTTTTTTTTGCACTCTCCATTGCCTCCCTCCATCATCTTCACCTCCTTTCCTCTGCTTCTATATCCCTTCTCCATTCACTCATCCCAGCCACCAACCCTCCACCATTCCCTCCCCCCTTCCTTTGTAAGCTAATACATTTGCAGCCTGAGTGATCTATTGATTCCCTGAAACCCCAGCGCCCTTCAGAAAGGTAATTTTTTTAAGGAGGAAAGAAGATTAGACAGTCTTGCAGCACATTCCAAGGGGAAAGGGGCTCTCCCCACTTTACTAAGTGATGGAAACATCTCTCCTCTTTAGAGACGGTGATGTGTGATGGGCAGAGGAGCTCCACATGCTCTACCATACCACCTCTTCTTTCTACAGCCCATATGATGTTTTCTTCTCCCCGCGGTTTCTGTGAAGAGTACGAAAGAAGGAATGGATGCCAAATGACTTGGCTATTGGATGACAATGGCAAAAAAAAAAATGTCTTTGCAGGTTGGAACACAGTCCATTTTTGAATTCTCTCAGGAATTTGGTTTATATGAACTGTGCTGCCAAAGCTGTGACCCAAGCTTATCTACAGAACTTAACAATGCCAGGAAACCTGTAAAGGGCATAGTAACAATACTTTAATGAACGCTCCATTTAAAACACTTACACCTGATGATACAGCTGTTGAAGCTATGATAACCTGAAGTTATCGATTTCCCAAAGCTCCTTAGGGAAGTGAGGATGGATTAGCTGTCTTAAACAGGTTTCAACACTTTGCAAGTTCATTCTGAGGAAACCAGTGGCTGTCTTAGAAGTAGGAGATCCCTGTCAAATGTATGTCATGCTTTGGTGAATTGGTTGGCAGTGAAGTACAGTAGATCAGCTGTAGTTAATGAGGTACAAGTCCACTTTTAAGGTCCTTTTTGGAATACTACTTAATTCCTGTTTTGACGCATAAAGTATTTATTTTGTGTTTGTATTTTATGTACTAGTTTGGCTACGGTGGCCATCACAGTTTCATTCTACATTCGCCACACACAGCTTTACTACAACTTTGCTGTTGCTTAATTTCCCAAAAGGGAACTATTCTGAATATAAATTTTTCAGAATGTTTACGTTTTCAACCACCAGAAGGTCACAGAGCTAGGTCTGTCAGCTTTTCATTTAAAAGGAAACAGCTACCATTGCATTTTTAATAAAGGCCACATTTAAATTAGGGACCTCGTGATAAATAGTGCATCATTCGAGGAGAAAACTGCATGCAGGAGGAGCAGCAGGAGTCTTCACTTGATGTTTTGACCATTCTTCCCATTTCCAACATAACCTTATGACCCCTGAATTTGTCCTCTGACCATTGGATGGGGAGTCCATCACAGCTTTCACTCGGTGTCCTCTCAGGGAAGTGGCCCTGAGAAGTATATCTAACGCTAAGTGGTTAGCTTTAAATGGAATCTCCCAAGAGGAAAAAGCAAGCCATTACAGTGGAAAGAAGTGACTCTGTGACCTGAGACTAATGCAGGTTATCATTAATGTTCATTGGTCATCATGGATGGCTGATGGATGACAGGGCATTATTCTGCAGCAACAACCAATGATTCATTTTATTTATTTATCATTTACAGGAAACACATCCACATAAAGTGTTAGAACCCTTTTATTCGTTACACCCGACACATAATGGTCACTCCACTGATATGTAATCCCTTACCTGATTAAAGTTGATAAGTGTGATTTTTAGGGGTGGGGGAAAAGATTGATACATCATAGCAGTAACAGTTTATCCACTTGACAATCCCTTTTTGCAGGGTTAGGGTTAAGTAACTTCAATACAACCGAAGTTATATGAACAAACAGAGAAATGTGTCTTTTTAGATAAAACAGATATTGACAAAGTTTCCTTTTGGGGACATCATTTGAAATTGGCAAAAATTTGAATTTGGAAAAAAATGTTATAAATTGCAATATATCCCAGAATATATTAGATATTGTTTAAAATCGCAATAATATATTGTGGCGTAAGTATTGTGATGATATAGTATCGGTAGTTGTCTGGTGTTCCCCACCCCTAGTAATATTGTCTATGTATATATCTCAAATACTGATGTACTGAATCTCTGGATTTCCTTTTAGTCTTCAGTGAATGTTTGAGTTAAAATGTGCCTTTATTTGTATTAAAGTTTAGAGAAGAGATTATTTTAGGCCTTTATTTTGATTCGTCCCACAGGTTGAGAGTTGTCTGTACTTAACGTTACATTTCCTAGCATGGCTACACCTAGGCAGGGTCACACGAGGTACAAAACGTATCTTTGTTATGTAAGGAAAGCCACGTGTGCCGTTCTTGGCGGAGGGAGGTTCTAGAACTCTTCCGCCACCGCTGTAGAATTTCTGAAAGTCTCATTATCCAAACATTTTGACCGGATGTTTCTGCACTTTTCAGTGAGCTTAATGAGAAAGAGGTCTGACTGTAAAAATGGGTTTAATGGAAAGAAAAGATTGGAAACTTTGTTGTAGACCCACTACTAGGCAGATTTTTTACATTTGCAGCTTAAGCTCTGAATGACATTGGATTCTGTCTGGATCTATAACGTCTTTGAAAACAATTTATAGTTCACTCTTTGGAGCTAGTTACAGAAGAACATGATAGACAATAAAACAGTGACAGTAAGCGCAGCGACAAATCACAGCATAAGCATGTCATCAGTCCAGATTGGTAGCTGCCTAGACTAACTGCAGAGAGTCTGAGGCACATAGAAATGGGTGAGGGAAGTGAAAATGGAGTGTTAGAGAAAAAGAGGAAGTCGGTTGGAAAGGAACATATGAAAGGATAGAGAAATAACAAAAAGCAGAGTTGGAGTTCTGCAAAGTTAATGAGAAAAGAACGGGAAAGAGAGAAAATGAGTTTGACACAGGAGATGGGGAATAATTTAGCATTCGCATCGACAGATCTAATACCAATGAGAGCTCTCCCTCATCACTTTCCTTCTTTCCATCTATTTTTATCCTCTCTCAGCCTCTTTTCACCTCTCTCTTGGGGAAGGGGATAAGTCTTTATCAAAACAAATGAGTCTTTGTGAAAACACTGCACTTATCTGTAATCGCAGGCAATCAAAGAAACTCTGATGTTTCTGTCAAGAGCCCGATCGCAACCATCTTGGTCGACAGTCTTTCTGCTCTCTGGTGTGCGAAGCTGATTTAAACTCTCTGGTCTTGGTCTTCTCTTCTTCTCTCTATTTTGCCAGTCAGATTTTGTCTTTGTTAACCTTCTTGTTAACTCCCTTCCTAGCCCCTTTATTATATCTCAATTGGCATCTCATAAACAAATTGCATGTCACGTTCTCTCTCTCTGGATTTCCACATATTCCTTCTAATCCATCGCCGCTTGGTCTCCTTCCATCTCATTTTACAATCCTCCCACTACCCAAAACAACCTCTCCGTAATGGATATAAATGCTTAGCTGCTCCATAAAAAGGTGGCGTAATGGATGTCATAGCTCACTGATATTGTTGCTAAACGTCACTTCATCCATGTGTGTGCCCGTTGAATGGAGCCATTTGAGCAGGTGCGTGTTGTGTTTGCCTATTTGTGTTGAAAAGAAAGTACTAATCACGGAATATTTTATAGCCGAGAAAATGAGAAAAGAGTCAAGTACGACAAAGAGTCATGTTTCGCCAGGATAGGAAGAGAAAGTAAAACAGTCAATGAGTGGATTGACCCTAAATACAGAAGAACAACATTTTGTAATACTCCTTGCGGTATTTCTGGTTTTGTGTTATTCACAGATTTTTAGATGCGTGGGAGTCAATTACCCTAATGCAGTACAATGGAGATGCTTACAGTTTAGCTTGTGTTACTTTGTTGGATAAGCCACAAACCACAGTGCGACTAGAACCCAAAACAGAGATAGTGTGTCTATATAAAAAAAAAACTAAGAAGATAGATTGGTAGGTTGGTAGACAGAAAGACCAAAACAGGTGCAGAAGCAAGAAAGATAGTAAGGCATTTAGCCAGAAAAATTAGACAAACAGCAGGGCGAAAAAAAACACCAAAAGAAAGAGACAATGTCAAAACATAACCACATGGCTGATGGCAGAGCGATTGTATTAAGCAGATGGCTGATAATAATTAGCTACGGGATGAGATCTACAGTGCACCACTGGGTTCGGCTAATTCACAATATGCTGGATTCAATGCACATATTCACTTCTGTAAGGTCAATTAGCTGGTACACGCCGCATGGGGGAGCATGGCTTATACCAAACAGCACAGAAACTAAAGTTGAAAAACATACAGAAAGGGTATTTAATACGAAAGTATAGTTATTGTCACAAGTGTGTCACAAGATAAAAATGCGGTGGTTGGATCTGCCAAAACATACAAGGTTTAAAGCAGTCTGTTATCCTGTTCTCAATGTCAACAGGCACTATTGCTACTTCTTTCCTGTTACTCAGTCAGATGTGGTCGCTGCTTTTCGATTGACGATATTACTTTGGATCAAAGTGACATGTTCAATCTCTTCTGGGTGAGTAGAACTCTCGGCCTTAACAGCTTCGATCTCAGGCTCCAGACAGAGCGAGCGGATGGATGGGGCTTTCCCTGAGCGTGGAGATGGGTTAGTAGCAGCAGCCTCATTTTGCACTTTCTATCTACTTTGGAAAACTCACAGGAACTACTTTTGCTCTTACTTTTTTTGCTCTACTCTTCCGTTACACCCTAACGTTAAAATTCAGGAGGCATTTTCCTCCCAACTCACGCCTACCCGTGTCACAGCCAATTACTAATCAGCGTGGTCTTTGTTAATCCAATCAGGTGCTTCAGTAACATTCTACGTCCAGCTCCTCACACTGATTCCAGCATCTATTGACCACCACCACCACCGCCAGAATCAAGAGGCTATCCAGACTCTGGGAGTTATGTACTGAGCAATTATAGGGTCCATCCCACAGAGGCAGCATGGACTCTCCCAAAAGTCTGATCCACCATATGCCTTATCGACAGTGGTTTTCATCGAATATTTAGCCAGTGATTTATTTTTCTCCACATATCTCTAATAGCAGGCACTGGAACCTGTCCCAGCATGCACCGGGTAAGAGTTAGGTTACAAACACATATTTATGACTATGGCCCGCAGGGTCTGCAATACACCAGTGGAAACCCTGAATATTTGTTTTATTGTATACCCCGCACTACACCCTTGCTTTAAAAGAATAGTTCAACATTTTGGGTTTGTTAAAATTAGCAAATCATGATATAACGTGCTAGCAATTCCCCTTTGTTGGGCTGCTGGTGGTGGTTTCATATTTAGTGTACAGATATGAGCTCCTATGTATTTCCCAAAAATGTCTAACTTTCAGTTAAACAAACTAATTACTGGGGCATTTTAAGTAGTTGTCCAAAGAGATATCCCTGGGGCACTAAAAAACTCTTCCTAACTAACAAGGCATCCTAAACCTTGTTTGTAATAACAGATGTTGTACCTGTGTTTGGCAGGTTTGTGAGTTTTTACGGTCCAGTGGTTGGTTGAAATTGCTGTAATTGCTTGGTGGCCTTAAGTCAAGCTGAGGACCATTTGTGTATGTTATGTGGACTCTCCATTGAAGACTATCTAATAAAAACAGACGTTAGTGAAAATGAGAATTGATTAATAATTTCACTCAAGCACTAAATACATTAATATCTGTGCAATAAACCCCTAATCTCTTCTGAAACCTCCCCCTATGGGTAGGTTGCTAACTGCCATAGCTGCGTAACTCTTTGGGATGTCTCTCTCTGTGAACTGGCAGCAGTAATGAAGTTCACAACTTTGCTCTGGGGAGCTAAATTGGCTCACAGTGTGGTTAGAGAAAGAGGGGTATTAACAAAGCTTGTTGAGAAATATGGTAAGGTAGAGACGGGGAGAAAGAGAGGGTAAAAAGAGGAAGAGGAAGATGAGTTGGTTGACGAGAGAATGAGTTTGACGGGATTGAAACACAGACAGAAAGAGCGGGAGCACCATATTTAGGAATGGCGTGGAAGAGTGGAATTGGCCACATTATAATTGAGACTCAGAGGAGGAAAAAGCAACGGCTTGATTGACAGAAAAGAGGTGATGCACATCGTCCTCCTCCTCCTCCTTTAGGGTAAGTGATAGGAGCTAGTCCCAAATCCCCAAGCATGCGGGCCGACCGGTGGATTAGTGCCCCTGCTCCTCCGTTATTCTCTCTGCTGGAGTCAACCGTGGTTTTACACCCAAGGAGCAGGGCTGCTGATTTGATGGCAGCTTCACTTGGATTAGACTGGAAGCTGGAGAGGGGTGCCAGAAGAGGTGGGGACACCTTTCACCCCTTCCCTCTCACCGTCCCAAGTGTTTACACTCTCCACGTCTGTGGTCTTGTGTCTCTTGCTGTTCTCTGTTCTGTCTCTTCCACCCCATTTTGTCTCAGCTGACTTCACTTCTCTCTGTATATCCTTCTCATGAGTTCTCCTTTCTTTCCCTTTTTTTCTCTCACTGTCTTTAGCTTTCACACTTAGTACCACCATGATTTCCACCTTTAGGGAGTTCTAATGTTCAACTTTATGTTGATATTATTAACATGAAAAAAAAATCATTAATCAGGTTCTCAAGATGTTTTAGTCACATGTGACATCATTATAAATCTTTCTAAATTACAGTGACTTTCTCTCTCTGGTCTTTGAGCGTTGGGAAAACAAAAGGATCCTTCGATGCCTCGATGGATGAGACAGTTTGAAGCCTTTTATTTCTAGTGATCACACACAGTCTCATACACACTTACAGACATGTATTTACTCCCTCCACACACCCTTTATGGATCAGAGGAGTCTTGCCTGAGACCTTGTAAGCTGAAAATCTCCCCTGGCAGGGCTAGATTTCACCTCTGGCTGACTTGTACATGTTTAACTTCCCACATGAGGGAATTGGCTTCGAAAAATGATCTTCTACATTTACCGGGAGCACAAAGAATAGTAATAGGATAGAAACGTTTAAAACAAAGAGCTGACGTGAAGTCTAACATTTCAAAGGAATAATGCATAAATACTGAAGGTCATGTTTAGCTACGGGCTTAATCCCTGGATGTTATATATCCATTCTTTGAAAGGAAACTATTACCTTAAGTGACTAATTTAGCATAGCTAGTGGATCTAGGGCACGGCTGTAAACATTATTGATGTTGACAAGAGACTTCAATTGATGCTGTTCCTTAAAATGTGCTGTGTATACTTTATTTGCCTTGCCTGCTTTCAAATGTGAGTAGGTGTCACTTTTATCAAATGGTATCTAATTTTCAAGAACAAAACTCAACTGTCAAGCCTTTGTCTTGTGTTGTGCAAGCATTCTAACACCAGGGGACATAAGGACAGCTACAGTACGTGTCTGCACTTCCAAACTCTAATTTCTCCGATATAAACGTGTTATGTGTGCGCACTAATGTCACAGGGGGATAAAAGCGGTACACTTTTGTCACTTGTGAATTTTCAAACAACAATTAAGTAAGACAAAACTGTTATAATCCACATGGAAGTTACTGCTGTTTGACCATGTATCTTCCTAGCTGGGTCTGTAATTGCAAATCCTTTATCTGGCTGTACATGTGTGAGTTTTAATTAACCTGGTCAAATTCTCTGTGTGCCTATTGTACTTGCAGAATTAGATTCTGATTGTCATCTTTACATTTTCAAAATACAATGTCGGTCCAAGAAGTATCATCCACCAGTGAGCAATTTAGACCTCGTACAACCAGATTTAGATAGACAATAGACAAGATAGACAAGAAAAACATATACATAATGTTCCATTTTCTGGAGTGTATTTTATTGATATTGATTTGTTCCAATTTTCAACCATTTTTAACTTGCGGTTAATCAATAATTCCGACGTGTCAACAATGCTTTCTTGATGAATTCAAAATAATGTAAAGAACACTCCACAGCAATAATGCTGTCAGAACAACACCATAGTAAAACTTTGGATATACTCGCAGGTGACACTGTGGGCGGGCCGCTGTAGAGGGCGCGCTACGGGCATGCATGGAGACGTTTAAGCTCAACGCATTGGTCGTTGCCGTATTCGCCAATAACACAGAGGGCATGAAAAGAAAAGAATCAGCCAAGGAAAAAGTAGTAGAGAAGAAGAGAGCGGAAGTTTAGGAAAGCAGGCTGCCGGGCAACAGTAGTAAACATACACACAGACGTACTTCAAAACCATTATATGTATCTACTCTAATCAGTGAAGTAACTATAGTTTGTCTCCAAATCAAAATGACTGTCAGCCTCTAACATTGTAAAGAACACGTTTTCCATGACGCCTGATTTTTTTTTAGCTATGACAAAACGATCTCTCATGTTTTTCCACACTCTCCAGCAAAATGTTTCTTCTTCTCCCAGTGGGGTGTCTCTCTCTGACCACATATTTAAGACTCCCTGTGGTCTGTACGAATGATGAATCACACGGATGTTTGTACAGGCCAACCTGCTCCGCCAGTCTTTCCCAACTGAACTAAAGGTGCAGCAGTAGTTACAAACATTCAGAGGTAATCGATTGCCGTGGTGACGTCATTTTATGGCCCGCGCAGGAACACCGCAGCTACCATGAACATTGCTTAAGGCAATACTACAAGTCAATGGTCAATGGAAGTGTTAAATTTCCTGCACAGATGTTGCACAGCATATTTAAGTGTCTCAAAGAGCATAACCCTTTTTTCCTGGTATGGACACCTTGTAAAACATTATTGTCAGTTTCCTAATAATGGTTGACCAAACTAAAAAGTAGAAGCTTGAAGATTGAAATGCTAAATAATGCACAAATGTTAGTCAATATAATACTCCATCCTACCCTAAATCTTTTTTTTTTTTTTGTATGTGTTCATACCACTAGCTTTTTGTATTACATGATTTAGATAAAAAGAGTTGGTCTCAGTCCGGACCAAACTGAACCATGGTCTGGTTCTTTTGCAGTGTGAAAGCATTTTTTGGATGGTTCGGACTTTCGAACCAAATACAAGAAGCTCTGCCAGGCCCGCCTTGTGTTACAAGACCGGGGAAGCTCCTTTAAGGAAGAGCTTTGTGCTTAGCGTGTCAGGCTACATGAGTGAGTGAGTGACAGTGATTGCGCTGAGAGCATTCACCGTCAATCAGTGCAGAGAAACATCAGCAGTTTACTTGTTATGCGGTAGTAAGTGTACAGTGAAGGTTTCCGTTTGTCTCTGAATAAATGCTCCAGAAAGAAAGGTCCCGTGTCTTGCTTCTCAACATCGCAACAAAATAAAAAGAGCCGCGGCAGTAGGGGGGAGCAGTCAGTAGAAATAACTCCCGACACAGAGAGAGGATACGAGAGGACGGGGAAGCCCGTCTACAACCCAATCAATTAAAAGTAGCTGTTGACGCAGCTCACGTACGTGATGATGGCGGGAAGTAGTTTTGTCATGTATAGATCTTCGGTGCGCTTGCATGACTGCAGCGTGGAACCAAAACTTGCCGGATCAAATGTATACAAAGCAACAAAACAAGAACCTTGGTCCAGGCCTTGGTTCGGACTTTCAGGTGCAAAAACGCCCTCAGCGATGTATGCATGCATCTAGCTGCTCCCACACTGTAGTTCTACCATGCTCCTCTATAAATCCAATGACTTTGTTTCCATAAAACATAACTCTGTACATATGTTATACTCAATGATCATGGAACACTCTAGAACACTCTAGAACTCAATGTCAATGTAATCTCAGCACAAAACTATTTAACCTCTGTGTCACAATAACAGCTGACAATGTGCAATGCCTGAAAACGTCTTTCCCTTCTTGATAAACACACACTTGTGTTTGGTTATGTTTCGTCATGATTTATTGCACATTTCTCCATAAACAGGCAATCGAATGACTGCAAAATATTACAAACACTGTCAGAATTGTGTAAGACCGAACTCTGAAAACACACACAAGGGCGTACGCGCATACACAGACACAAAAGTCAACGCACGCTCCCATGTACATTTGCTTTTTTACACACAAATACACACACACACACACACATACATATTTAGGTCAAAATCCAAAGTCAGTGCTTATATGCTGCCGGCAGCAAGTAAAAGGAACATGGTAGAAAGAAGGAAATCAATATGTGAGACACAATACAGCACATACTGTATTTATCATGTGCATATTTTTCTGACAGACCACTCCACATTACCAAGGAACATTGACTAAAACATGTGCATGTGTGTTAGAGTATCACTATGTCAATATAAGCCATTAACATCCGAGAGGATGACTGCGGGGGCACATGAGGTCAACGTCTGCCCTATAATGGAGCGCTCCGTGGAGGGTCAACTTGCATACTGCCTGAGTGAAGTTATGGTTATGACTGATGATGGTGAGGTTGAAAATGATCTGCTATGGCCTTAGCGTAGGTGTCAGGGTCGTTCTCCTGCCGCTAGGTTTACTAGTAGCACTGTCGCTACAACGTAGCTGAGCTTTGGTCAAATCGATGCTGGCAGCGGATCACGGATGCAAAGATTTACGGTTTGGGCCTTGTAGCCAAGCCAAAGGTCTAATTTGAACCAAACATGTATCATGCCCACACAGTGACCTTTGTGGCAAACTGCTTTCTGGGACTTTATGGCTAAGGCAAGCTTCTTTTTTTTTTCTTTTTGTGTCAGGCATTTATTCGCATGGCAAGAGTGTTTTTATTCCAAGCAAAAAAGCAGGGACACTGATTTCACACAGCACACAAAAGAAGGAAAAGCCCACATACATTGGTTAATGATTCCATTCAAACTAATGTATTTAACCCAAATCAAAAGTTACTATAAAATAGGTATAAACCTGTCTTCAAGTAGTCGCAGTAGTGTAGTGAGTGTGTGCATGAAGACAAGTGTGTGGAAATCAAAACGGAACCCAAAAGACAAACCCTGTTGGGCTGTGTGGATTGAGAAATCTCTACTGCTCAGCTCCAACCATCATAAATAGAAACAGAAGGCAATCAGGGGTCATCACAGATAGATAAATAGATAGACAGCTTTATAGATAGATAGATAAATAGATATTTATTGATCCCAGAAATTCCAGTTGTGGCAGCAATTTATCAGACACATAGCACACATACAGAACATAAACAGCCCAAAGATACAATATGCAGATTCTTAGCTTGAGCAACAAACTTAGGGGCCATCCACATGGAAACGCTTTTTGGTGTTTTGCTGTGTTTCTCATTGCATAGCTGATAGATGTGCAGATTGTTTAATATTAATTGTGCAGCCACGTGTTCAGGTTGTGTTTGCTAGCAACGCACCATTGCTAGTAAACGGACTAGCCTGTGGGACCACGTGATTAGATATTAGAGCCCAACCGATAAAGGATTTTTAAGGCTGATACCGATACAAATATTTTGACAAATCCAGAAACCCATAACAAAACATGATTAATATGATCATAACTGATTTTATCACTAAAATAATGATAATTATGTGTTATATTGTCACAATAGAACAGAGGGAAATCAAAGTTTTTTGAAGTTCTGATAAATAAAATGTATAAAAATACAAACTTAAGATATAAAATTTAAAGTCCTTTGAACAAAAACACAATAACAAAAAATCTAATCAGAGTGTTGCCAACAGGGACGTTGTAGAGTGTCCTCTGGTGGACAAACTATGCAACCCCAACACTCATTATCGTTTTCATTTAGTTTTTTTAAATATTCATTTATTGAAAGGTATTTGTCATCATAAATGAAAGTTTAAAAAATATATACAGTATATATCTTTCTTTTAATCAGACGTTATAAATGCAGGTACCGACAGTTTGGGAAATGCCTAATATCAGCCGATAATATCGGCCCGCCGTTAATATCAGCCCGCTGATATGTCGGTCGGGCTCTATTAGCTTTTAAAGGCGTATTATACAGTTTGTTCCTTTATGGATAAATAGATGTGGCTTATTCTCAGTTGGTGTTACTGAGCAATACGTTACATGTTAATTATTAAAGAGAAATGAATGTATACATTTAGTTTTGGTAAATAAGGTTCATAGTAAGTCAGTAAGTTGATGTGCATTAGTATTTGCTTATATCTCAAAACCACATCCAACTTCACATGTAACGTCAAATACAACTTCATAGTTAACTTCATGTTGGAGTTATTGGCTTAAATAAATCTTCCTGGATCTCAAGATCAGACACCTCTGGTTCAAGGGCTTACTGGACACCAGCTACACCCGGTTGGTGTTACAGCAGCCAGATTTCCAAAGTTTTTCCAAGCCTACTGCCAATATTTTTGCAATATAATAAACACTGTTACTCTATTTCAACTTTTGTAGGCCTATCGGTGCTTTCTGAACATATTGAACACACTTTTTAAAATACCATGATAACACTGAAAACCGTCACTGTAACTGTAAGGTTAAATTTGCATACTGTTACATCCCTATAAACAACAATGTGCAAAGAAACAATACATCAGAGGGCAGGTCATATGAGGATGCCATTGCCACTTCTCTTTAGGAGACATTTACAAACCAGATAAGACACTTACATTTTCAGCAAAATCATATTGTTTCCCAGGCTGCCTGTGGTGTGTTCTGTGTGTGTGTGTATGTGTGTGTGTGTGTGTGTGTGTGTGTGTGTGTGTGTGTGTGTGTGTGTGTGTGTGTGTCAATGAGGGCTGAGGTAAGAGGCTCATGTGTTGTGGAGTGAGACGGAGGGCATTAGTCAGATTTGACCAACAAAGAGGCGGTGAGCACAGAGTCGGAGGATTAGACTAACGCAGCAGACTTTCATTAGTCTACAGAGAGGAAGAGGAAAAGAAAGAGCAACAGAAAGGTGGAGGGGGAGAGACACTGGATTACAAAGATAGCGGGAGACTTCCATTAGTTGAGGGTGAGGGCGAAATGTAAAGATGGAGGATGAGTGGTGAGATACAGAGAAATGAAGCGAGGGAGACACTGAGAACACTCCACTACTGGATTAGGCCAATACCAGGGAGTTTCATTAAATAAGGGAGAGGGAGATGGATGCATGCATGCATGGGAGGAAAAAATCATGGAAGCGTTGGAAAGCAAGTTAGAAAAGGGAGAAATGAGATGAGGTGAAAGGGGACAAAAAATGAGAAGTGTGGGGCAGTGTGGGGACAAAACACATACATGGTGAAAGACAAAGAGAAAAGAAGTGGAGAAAGGAACAGAGAAAACAGAAAGAATCAGACTGGAAAGCCGAGGCCAGAAGGAGGAAAGGAAACAGAAAGGGAGAGGGGGGGGGGGCAGTGGTGTAGAACAACAAGTAGAGAGGATTAACCCCTCCACTGCACCCCCAACACACACACACACACACACACACACACACACACACACACACACACAGATACACTCGGGCCTGGGAAGAACGCTGCTGTGCCAAACTAATTAGCTACTAACTCAACTACAGCTCACACAGATGAACTGCAGCATTTACAACGCAGACCCAGGCCAGGTCTCAGAGGTGTGGATGGGCTTCTGTGTGTGTGTGTGTGTGTGTGTGTGTGTGTGTGTGTGTGTGTGTGTGTGTGTGTGCGTGCGTGCGCAAGTCTGTGCAAATCCATATCATTATGTTTTTATTGCTGTGACTGTGTGTGGTTGTGTGCGTGTGTGTGTGTTTTTGTGTTTATGTTTGTGCTTACACTTCAATAAGACCATGACAAATTAAACGTCTCCACTCGGCGAGACAAACAATCTACTCTGGGCGATTGCTTTCTCCCCCCCACCTCCCTCCAAAGTTATGCCAATTTGCATTTTTCCTCTGCCCTTTATCTCAAAACTGATTAAAATGTTCATTACGTGCTTTATCTAACTTTTTGGGTTAGGGTTACTTTTCAAAAGCTGTAGCTCTCTCATAAAAGACAATTACTGGTTTGGATTAATCAATTAATTGTCGATAGAAATTCAGAAAGCAGTGAAGAATGTATTTTCCGTGGCCCAAATTTGAAACCTTCCAATTGCTTGTTTTGTCCAACCAACAGTCGGAAACCACAACCTATTCAATTTACATATTATATAAAGTGGCAACCCTGTCTCTTAGAAATTGTTTCTATTGTTCTAAATTGTTTTTCCCATTACGTTGTTGTGCCAAGTCCCAAACTGGTCTTTTATTGAGTGAACGCAGTGCTACATCTACACTCAATGGGAGCGTGTCGGTACGTTGGCCTCACATTGTTTTGTATTAAATACAGAACACAATATTTCTCTAACTTTATCCAAGTGCTGTGAGTGCCTAAACACAACCAGAAAAGTTTAATCACATTTGAAAAGCTGGAACCATCAAATCAATTCATCTTCAGATACTTCAGATATATCTGTTGCTTAGTACTCAATTTGGACATCCTAGTGGTCCATCCCATTGGGTTGGCCTCAGTTCAACAATTTTACAACGGCAGGATGAATACTTTTTTAGGCATTCGTTATTCAACAGCACCTAGATCACTCAAATCAAGCCCAAAAGGTTTGTTTCTGATGGAGCAAAAGCTAGTGAAGTAGAACATATCTCAGAAATATGGTATGACAGAGTGCACCATTTTACCTATGGCTGTGTATACTACTTCCATTATTCAAAACTACCTCCATCTATTTTCTGACAGACCTAACCTGCATTTGGTCTCTCCCTGGTTACAATCTGCCGATATGACCGGGGCAGAATCATTTTTATGGAACAAATGTCATTATTTATTAATTTCCTGCATGTAAATGGCGTAACGGATGAAGTGGCACTTGTGTCAATTAGAACAGTGACACACACAAAGACATTCAGACCCAATGGAACTGTTTCACACAGAAGAACCAATAGATATTAACATCCTCTATAATTTACACACATAGACTTCTTCCAATTCTCCCATGGCGGGAGTGTAACATTTAATCTGAACTATGAGTTAACTTTACAGCCATTACAAGCATGCGGTTTAGTTTCCCCCCCATGCATGTCTGTATATATTTTTGAACCATTTCTGCATCTTGCATCATAGTCTAACTAACGCATTTGATTACCAACACTTTCTTGCAGATTCCCAACTTCACTCCAACAGCTAAAGTGTACAAATCACTGTGGTCAAGACCATATGAAAAAGGTTTGTCTTAGAAGAATTTCTCTCACTGGATTTGCACTGACCTTGGAGAAAGACTTATAAAGGTTCCAACTAAATCTGTTTTAATTTATCTCAGTGGGGAGTGATAGTCTCCTACTGACAAGTCACAATATTTTAAGCATTTCAAGCAAATAGTTCCCTCCTTACTACATCCTCTTGTTTCAGTCACATTGACAAAATTGTCAGTTCATTTCTCAAAAAGTTTAGATACATTCACTCAAATAGAGAAACATCAGTAAATTGGCCTTTCATGCAATCCTTCATTCAATTAACAGGTACAGTGTCTTGTACAACAAATGACTATTGCTTTTGCTAGTTTTTGGTTGTTTATTTAAGAGAGCTACACATTAAGGTTTCTAGGGATTTCAAAAATGTCCTCCAGCTCTTTCTATATGTTCTTGATGTTTTTCTAATTATGTCTCCTTGCTGTGCGTGTCTCTGGTAGTAGTCATAGATCGAAGCTTGAGAAAACCTTTGATGTTCTTGGTTTGATATTGGCCTCATTACCACCAACATTGTGAAGTTAAAACATCAAGAAATGGCATGAAAGTGGGATGAAAAGTTTTCAAATGCACGCATTCACACCTTCAATATAGACATACATTTGCATGCACAGACACAGGGCTTTGATGTAAATACTCCTAGATATAGCATAAAAGAGAGAAATCTTTAGAGTCAGCAAACTGTGTAAACGTGTTAAGGCTTTTAATTCTGCTGCAGTGAAACTTTAATGCCAAGCTGCAAGTGCATAACAACAACATATGGAGAGTCTTTACTTTAGTCAAAGGATGTACAGTCCATTAAAACCAGCAGTGTTTTGGACAACCGTCACAATTATAAAACAACATATCCACCACCTTTATATTGTTGCTGTCTGATGGACAGTCTGATGGGACGTGTCCAAGATGTCATTTTTAGACAGCAGGGATTGAATCATCTGGAATTGATGTTTGCCAGTGGACACGTACCATAACTCATACAAAAATATATAACAAGAAGCCACAATAGGGCACCCAAAATCTGATTCTGATAGAATACAAAAGAAAAAAAAAAGGAAAAGATGATGAAGATCAGAGTGACAAAGACCAAATGTTGGCGAAGGATACACATCAGTTACAGAGAGACAGCTCTACTAACGGAATCAGAAATGAAGAAATGCTAATTGTTGTGGACGTTGTTGTCTTTGTGTGTTTCATGACATGATGGTTGACCTTGACAAAAAGTCATCTCCTCCAGAGTAAAACTCATCCTGACAATCATCCATGCATGCTTTGCCAGGACGCCGCCCTGAGCTAACAGCCCTACTGTATCAGCGCCAGAACAGATGTTGTCTTTTGTGACGTGCCATCAAAGAAAATTGTCCCCATTTGTCATAGTTTATTTCACTTTTAATTGCCTTTTTTTATGTAACTGATGGGCGACACAGTGTTTGCCTCGGTAACAAAGTAGACCACAGCAAAGATTATTAGAAATTTCATGAACATCAATGGGAAGAAAATTCATGTTTGCCAAGTTGGAGAATAGCTTCCTATTGCAAAATGTTGCCATAGAGACCCTGTGTACATTTGCAGACTGCTATTTTCTTTTGAATCAATGGCTGCAATGTAAATTTGAAAACAACTTAGGAAATATGACACCAAACTCAAACCGTAATCCCAAAATACCATGTACAGAGTACCATGACAATGAAACTAATTACGTGGGGATTGTTTCCAGTTTGCTCAAAGCATCATCAAGCAGTAAAAATGTGATTTTAATTCTAGACTTGTTTTATGTTTTTTTTATTGTTGGAAATGGAGTTTGGAGTTTTGCAGCACACCTTTCATCTTCCGTGCATGTTCTGCCAGGGTAATGGAGCACTACACTACTGTTCAACTGATGCTTTGAATTCACCACCAGATGTTGTCTTTGTCATAATGTGTTTTTAATCACCCTTCCTGAAGTCAGATGCCAGCAGGCAACTTCCAATCCGATATGCATCACTTGGTTCCCCTCATCTCTCCTCAACAGCTGAGAGGGCTGTGGGCATCAATCACTCTTAACTAGCCACGCTGTCAAACATTTCCTACACCAACTTCTGGGACCCCACAACCACTTGTGTGCAACAGGGACTTTACCTTGCCAGAATCTGATCTCTGTGTTTTCTACGCAAATTCTTTCTATACGTGTAAGTTGTCAAAGGAGAAAACACTGTATGTGTTCACGATGTGTCCTAGTACAAAATATGATGGGTGCACATGTGCCTGGATTTTCACTCAACAGGAGATTGTTTTGGAATATTCATAATGCAGGTTTTTGAATGTAAAATGAATGTGAGA
>NC_048422.1:8874749-8992822 GCF_013103735.1 Etheostoma cragini
ATATATATATATATATATATACACACACACACACACACACACACACACACACACACACACACACACACACACACACATCACAGTAGGGTACCAACTTTAAAACACATTCTATTCTGTAGCTTTTCCAATATTCTATGACATTTTTCTTCCAGTGTGTGTTGCCCTTAATAGATTACAGTCAAGTAAAAAGGCAGATGTTGTAAGAAGATAAACACATGGGAGAAATCCATATTAAATTAGATCACAGACAGTCTTACAAATATCAGCAACCTCTTAGGAAATCAACATACGCTTGCACGTATGGCCAAAAATAACAAACCAATGATAGGTACGTATACCTTGAAGAGTAAATGCATCGATGGAACAAGCCACTGTGCCTCTCTTCTCTCCTTCAACTCAAGTTCACATCCTCAACTCGACACTCATTCAATGAGCCTTTCATGGATTTCCATCCTCACATCAATAATGCTGACTGAAAAGATAACCAGGAAACCACACCTGCATGTAATAGGTTCTCTTGAACCAGGCCAAAGCTTTGGTTACATTTAAACTAGTGCTGTCAGTTAAACGCGTTGTTGAATGCGTTAACGCAAACTCCTTTTAACGGCATCAATTTTTTTTCAACGTTCATTAACGTTCTTTTTAACCCAACAAACTTCGTAGGTTTTTTTCACGTAATGTTGCAAGAACTAGTAATATTAGAAAAACTACAAGACCACACCAGATCAAGCTAGGGCGTAAACAAAACAACAGGCACGCTGCACACACGCCGTTTGGACTTGCGAGCCGGCCCAAGAGTAGTAGGGTTACGTTTTGAGTGGATGGCGAGCGTGAGACGCCAAATGGGATGTCAATGAGATTCTGAATGGAAAGTTTACTTTTTAAAAGTAGCCAAATGGATTCTTGACAAGACCAAAGTGATCTGTGTGTTATGTTGTTGTGAACTGAGCTATCAAGCACACAGCTTATGCCAATTCTCTGCCCGCCCATGACATTGTGTGAGAGATTATTTGCTCCAAATGAAAATGTTAGTGTGAAATTGAACACTACATTAGGCTATGTGCCAATGTTGTTTTCAATTAAAAAAAAAAATTTGCCCAAAGCAAGCCAATCCAATTTTCCATGTTGATAAGAGCATTAAAATGAGAAAAAATAATGGGACAAAAAAAAACTCAAGGGACATTAAGACTAGATAAAAATGTGTGATTAATTGCAATTAATTGTGAATTCAAATATAAAATATTGTGATTAAAAATGTCAATCGTTTGACAGCACTAATATGAACATAACTAAGCTGAATACTACTGAAAGAAATGCTGCACAAGTTAGTGAAGAAGAGTGCCTTTGTCTATGGCCAAGTGGTAGGTGCTTATCGGTGAAGGACAGGAATCACTAACATCTCTCTCTCTCTCTCTCTCTCTCTCTCTCTCTCTCTCTCATCTCAGTGTCGGCTTGAATAGTTGAAACATGTTATCTCCACTATCTTGTGTATGCCATGCCACCCTCTACAACTTCCTTCCATATCCGTTTCAAACTGTTCAAGCTGTTAATTGATTGATATAACTCTATTACCCGAATAATAATCCACCAATGAGATAACACAAGCTATAAGGAACCACAGATCCAGTACCTCCCTGGAGCTGCAATCCTCTATTCCTCCCCGGCCTACTCTCCTCTAACTTTTTTCCTTCTTCCCTCCTTTCTTCTGTTTCTCTTCTCCTTTTGGGCTCTCTCACTCAGATATTTTTTTTTTGCCCTCCTCCTCCCTTTATTCTCGCCTCCCGTCCTCATTGGCCTTTTCAAAGGTCCGTCGGCACGAGTTCAGTAGGAGAACCACAGGACGATCAGACTTGTCAGCACCTCCATCACACACACACACACACACACACACACACACACAGACAGTCAGCACTTCAAATACACACAAACACACGCACACACACAAACACACGCACACACACACACAAACACACATGCACATGTCAGCACCTTCAACTTGCGCACAGACACATGCACACAAACAGGTCCACATGTCATTAGGGAGGTCCACATGGCTCAAATAAAAGCCTGTTTAGCAGGAAGGGAGCGGGGCACAGAGGAAGGAGGGAGGGAGGGAAAGAAGAACATGTCAGAGCAAAGGGAGGGAGAAGGTAAAGAAGGGAGTTGAAAAGGGAAAGCAGTTAGGGAGGGATGGATGGAGAGGAGGTAAAGGAGTGAGTGAGATGAGGAGGTTTGTGTAAAGAGGAAGAGTTCTGAAGATCAGAAGGTTGCTTTAGCCATCACTTAAGCCGCACTGTTAATGAGTGAGTGAGTTAGTTAGTGAGTGAGTTCACTTAATCATTTCCTCCTGTTCATTACTGGCACAGATCCAACACAACAATCTACCTGTCATTGTTCTCTGTACTGATTTCATTCCTGCTTTCCTCCGGCCTTTAGTCTACTTATCATCTATACTTTTATTTGTATGTCCCTTTCTTCCTTTGATCCCTTATCTACTATTTATTATTGTCGAAGTTCCCTCCTTTAATCTTTTTAGCCCCTTTTCTTTTCTCTTTCTTTTATTGCTATTTTTGTTCCTACTTGCCCTTATCTTGCACTTCTTTTCTGTTTTCAACAAAAAATGTCTGCTCCCAAATTACAATGAATGGTGGGAGACAGAGAGGATATTAGTCATTTCAGGGAAGGGAAGGAAGCTGAAGTAAAGGGAATGGGAGAAAGGAACGATGGATCATTTGTTGGCAGATGGAGATAATAAATAGAGATGTGGAACCAGAAATGCAGACAGGAGAGTGGGAGAAAAGGCCGGTTACCAGATACCAGCAGGCAGAGAAAGGAGTCACAGAATTGGCCAAGGGAGAGAAGGCAAGGATATCGAGAACGAGGGGGTGGCAGATCACAGGGAGACAAAAACTATATGTAGGAGAGTGGAGTGCAGATAACACAAAGAGCAGAGAAAGCGAGGGGTGGAGATCAGAAAAAAAAGGCAGAGGAGAAGAGAGGCTGAGAAGGAGAGGAGTCTATACTCGGATCAATGGATGGCCTGTCCTCTGCTGTGTCTGCATTTCCTCTGGCTCACACAATAAGGCCCTCTCACTACACCGGGGAGAGAGAGAGAGAGAGAGAGAGAGAGAGAGAGAGAGAGAGAGAGAGAGAGAGAGAGAGAGAGAGAGAGAGAGAGAGAGAGAGAGAGAGAGAGAGAGAGAGAGAGAGAGAGAGAGAGAGAGAGAG
Organism: Etheostoma cragini; assembly: GCF_013103735.1. Lineage (NCBI taxonomy): Eukaryota > Metazoa > Chordata > Actinopteri > Perciformes > Percidae > Etheostoma > Etheostoma cragini. The sequence continues at coordinate 8,877,978 of NC_048422.1, forward strand.
AGAGAATGTGTGTGTGTGTGTGTGTGTGTGTGTGTGTGTGTGTGTGTGTAAAAGAGGGAATGTCATTTAGAGAGAAAATCGCCCCCAGTCTTTCTTAAAATAAGAGGTCAATGGTCGGTCTTCTGATGGAAATTTCAATCTGTAGTTTCTTGCAGGGCCCCGTAGAACGACATGGAATCTTTGCAGAGAGGACTTTATCTCAGGTACCATAGGTTTTTACTGTACCTGCTCAATTGCGAGCGTAAAAGTATTTGTTTGTCTTACAACAACACTGCTTTGTTGCCTTCACTTCCAGTTCTCACGGGACACCAGACAGAAATAAGCGTTGAAAGCTAATGGAATTGATTGATCCGTCAATCATTTTTCAGATTACATAATTACCACTGCTGGGGAGTATCTAGTTACATGTAACAGCATTACCGAATTTGATTACAAAATAAAGGTAACTGTAATCCATTACCATCCATCTATTTATTACAGTTACTGGGAGAAAATGTGTAGTTAAATTACAGTTCCCTATGAAAATGTTAATGATGACAGTGGGGGTTACATCTGAATAGTTTCGGTAACAAGCTAGGCTACACTGTACGTTGAATTATTTTAGTTTGGTTGCTATGCATGTTGTGCACACTGTCTTCTTTTGCCATTTCCACCCACAGCCCTTTAGTAACGTTTGATGTGGGTTTGATTGGTTTTCCTGTTTGAAATTGCCTCTCAAACTGTCATTAGAAATTTCGCAAAGTAATCCAAAAAGTAATTTATTAGTAATTGAAAGAATTACACTATTACATTTTAAATAGGGTAACTTGTAATCAGTAACCTATAACATTTCCAAAGTAACCTTCCCAACACTGTTTAGGACTTAGCTGTAGAACGTAACAAAAATATTGAAAAACCCCCCAAACATTTCCCAGAGCCTTTGGCGATGTCCTCACATTGTTTGTATAGTCCGACTGACGCTCGGAAATGCAAAGTATTTCATCAAGATTTGTGTTAATTAACTAACCATTTCCGTACTAATGGAGAGATAGATTAATGGATGGATAATGGATGTACATATGGAGATTATGGCTTCTGCTTTTCAGAGACTGCCTGTGTGCAATGTGGATGACCTGATGAGCAACTGCCATCTCTGCACATCATGACAAACGCTACAAAAAGAAGGATGGAGCGGCGTGACTTTATTAGTCGGAATCCACCATCAGCAGGTGGAATTTGGGCAGACCTCAATAATGACACATCAGCTCGGCTCGTTCTTCTCCAGTCCAGATTAATTGGTTATTGATTTGTGAGTGACGCCCAAAATGTTGCAATTACCTTCTATGGATCCAATAACACTGAGGAAGTTTCATACAATGCCACTATGACAACATTATTCTTTGAAATATGATGTGGAAAACTGCATCCCTGAAGTAATTATCCTTTGCACTATGCTCCACATTTAAATAAGTTGTATTGAACTCTTCATTGCACTCATGCCTCTGTATTATTTCTGTTTAGAGTATGTATATATTGCATATATATTAGTGTGCATATTTTGTTTTGGTTGTTTTTGTATGTGTAAGCACATTGGGAGTAACGATGCTCCAAAGAAAAATTCCTTGTATGTGTCCTCATAGCTGGCAAATAAAGCTGATTCTGATTAGTCCGGAACTAATTAACAAATATAATGATGATAATCAATTAATCAGTCAAACCATGTATCAAGCAAAATACCTAATCATTTCTAGTTCCAGTTTCTCAGTTCCATATTATTGATAATTGAATGTTTTGGGGTTTTGTCTTATTGGGTGCTGGGAAACTGTGGTGGTTAGTCTTTTCACTATTGTAGAAGAAGCAGAGAAATCACTGAAATTCATTGATGTTGAAAATAATTGTCAATGTCATCATTACTAGAAAATGCAGGGATTAAAGGTATACTTGTTGATTTTTGAAATGGTACAAGTGGATTTTTGCAGTTACTAAAACACCTTGTCTACGTGAACACAAAAGCTTGCTGAGATACGTATTTAAAAAACGCACATGCAAGTAAAGTAAACGGGTTAAAATAACTTTTCGCAACACCCCTGAACGGTCTGCAATATCAATTTTCCCAAATTAACTTTCCTGCTACCAATCAATTTTGTCACGCTTTAATGCTGGATATCTCATAACACAGAGCTTAAATTGAAATTTCCTGCCCTGCCACTGTTTAACCTCGGCCAGGCCTTTAGCAATGGTTCCAGTTTATTTTTAGAAACAAGTGATTTGCCCAGCAGACAGACAGCAGACTGCTGGCAGGTTGCGAGGGCACAATAACACAAGGCCACGGCTGGGCTTTAGACCTCTACAAAGGTATCATCTCACAAGGGTGTGTGTGAGAGAGAGAGAGAAAGAAAGAGAGACAGGGTGAGACAGTGGGTGACGAGGCGTGTGCATGTGTGTCCTCCAGCAGCCATGATGCATTAGTGTAACCTGATCCCTCCCCTCCCTTGTGAGCCCTAACCTTGAGACAGACAGGGAGATTCAGGTTGCAAAGCCATATTCTGTTAGAAATGAAGCTGTTGGTCTTCATCACTGAATGTGTCCGATATTAGACAACCAGGCCTGTAAAAATTGTATTGTTAGGTATCAGATAGGCTTGTTGGATTAGTCAATTTCTAAGAATGCACAAAATTACAAAAGATTTCTCTTTAGAGGGTGGATTTCAGGATTCGGAAGGAATTAAGTTGTTGAAAATCCCATTAAATTTGTGTGTTTAACTTTGTTTAATGATGATGAATGTCAAGACTTTCCAAATTCAAGATTCAATTTGACTTTCAACAGCAACAATGCCACAATAAGGGCCACCTGATGGCAGAATGGTAATTTGCAGCAGCAGTTTGAGTTTCTCAGAGTTTACAAGGCAAAATGAACACACCAATAGTTTAACAAGATGCACCTGAATGCATCCTGGAGTCCCATCTGAGTCCAAATGCTTTACATCCGTTGTTTGTTTACATAACTCGCTCATGGGAAAGGCAAAATATTGCCACACTGACACTACCCGATGTGAGTCGAGCGCAGATGTGAGTTGTGCATGCTCAGTTTTACACGTTTACGTGTCATATTGAAATTTGTGAGATCCATAAAATGATAAACTATAGAAAAGAAATGAAAAAATATTGGGGGAATCTCTAATCCTGATTTTTCATTTTTGATAGTACAAAAAATCCAAATCTCCTTTCGATCGATTTTCCACATAAAATGAGACACCCCTAATGAATGAATGCAATTCAAGGTTATATGGGGTTGGGTATAATTAGGAATCATTTTTGATATTAGTGCCAATATAATACCTGAATTTCAGTAATGAAACTAAAATACTACAAATACTTTTGATAAATTACTTTAAGAAAAATAAAACATGTTTTGTAGGGTTAGGGTGGGGCTTTTTTATTAACCCCCAGGAAAAGATTTGAAAAGCCCATTCACCTTAACCCTCATGTTGTCCTCGGGTTTAATTGAACCGTTTTCCTCTATCGATGTTGTTTTTAATTACCCAAAATACCATGATTGATACCACACAACGCTTTTTGGCTGGGCCAAATTTCTACTTTCATCAATTTCGGGGTGTTGTATTAAATTTTATAGCATTTTGAGAAAAAAAATGATGTGGTTTTGAAATAGTATTGAGTAAAAGTTGACTTATTCCAGTCTGTGATTATGCATCAACATGCATTCCTTTAATTTTAGTTTAACTAATTTCTAATTTCTGCTTTTCTAACTTAAACATTAGGTTTAATTTTCTAAAAATTAGGTTGATTGACCATAAATTCCAAAAATAACTGTAAAACTAAAGGTAATAAGTTAGTGTTGCGTAGTGTTGAAAATGGCAAAAAAATGACAGACATTCAAAAAAGTGTCAAAAGTGTTGAAAAAAAGGACAAAAACTTAGGAAAAAGAAAAAAAACGTTGATGTTAAGCATCAACAAAAGTTTTGAATTTCAATTTTGAAGGGAAGACAACACAAGGGTTAATACATATTCCTCAAAAAGTTATTTCACAAACACAAATGCTCATCATGTCATGTGCCACCTATATTCCATTCTCCATTCCTAGTACCTAGTATCTTCAGTACAGTTTGTGTTTAAACAAAAATTACCAGTGCAGTACAATTTAGTAACCGTCTTTCACTTAAGTCTCCCGCACTGTTTATCATATTATGACCCACTGATTAGCATCAGAAAACCATTTAGTGAAGTTTTGTATTTAAAGTATAAAATCCCCCTTTTCCTATCACGCTAAAAAAACAGATAAAGCATTAGTGGGGAAGAGACATTTCATTACATCCTTTTGCTTCATTGTGAAAAGCTGTGTTAGGTCTCAGAGTCATTTCTTTCATTAAAGGAACCTGGGTCATTATTGGCCCAAGTATAACGAAAGTCACGAATGAAATTCTTCATCTTGAATACATTTAATAATAATAGGGTATTATTCCACATCTCATTCCCCTACATTAAATAATACTATTCCCAGGGCCCATTAAGAAAGTTAATCATCGGGGGCTGAAATACATTTTGGATAAGATAATTACAGCTGATGATATTCACAGATAAGTCAAAGAAGATCACAGACTTTTTTCATCTTTCTTTCGTTTTTTTTTGTCTTGTAGTTGTACTTTCTGCAGTTTCTTCTGCAGCTACCAGGCTCACTGTTATCTATGTCTTGGTTAGGATCTTTTAAAAAGCACTGGGAAGCAAGCAATTAGGGAAAAAAGTGACAGAAAAATAAGATAAAAAAAGAGGTGAAACTGGAAAAAAGACAAAAAGGTATAAAAATAGATATGTGGGAAGCAGAACAATAAATCATTTACAGGGTAAGGTCATCAGTGTTTAAATATTCATTATGGGTGTCAAGTCAAAGCTTTAAGCTCCTTTGGGATACAGTTTCACTTCCCTCATTTGATGTTTATGTATGCTGAATTATGCATTAAAACCAATGTTATAAATACTCTTAGTGTTATTGTGTTGTTTATGGAGGGAGGAGCTCCTAGGTGACACAAACACTGCCAGGGAGCAAGGCCTTAAATCCCACTGGAGACACCTAAGTGTAAAAGTGCATGGACCCGAGCACTGTGAGGCCCGGTGTGGAGCAGATATTTATATTGAAGGACAGAGAAATACAAAGAAGAGCAGGTTGACATAACCATCGAAGGCATTTAACCGGCACACTGCACGACAACGGCCAATGGCGCTTTAACAGGGCACCTGCCCATTTTTAGGGATCAAATTTGTGATCTTTCAGTTATAGGATGATTTTGCTCTTCAGCTGAACACTTTACAGTTATGAGGAGCGGGCTCTCGTCCACAGATCCCAGCGGGTAGAGGATTTATTGTCCTTCTCCAAGATACTTCATCATGATTTAGAGATCAAACTGGCTGTTTGGAGACGTTTTAAAACAAAGGAAAGGTCAAGTTTCTGAACTGTGGAAATGTCATCCGGTGAAAACTGAAAATGTTAGATAAAACTACATTTCAGGGGCCGGGTTGGACAGCTGGTAGAGCAGGTGCTCATATAGGTTCATGCCTTGATGCAGAGGTCCAGGGTTTGAATCTGACCTGAGACAATTTCCTGCATATCTTCCCCCATCCTCACCTAGCTGTCCTGTTGAATAGATGCTGAAAAGCCCCAAAATAATCTTTAAAAAACCCGGACCTTTTTAGTTTCCTTATTATCTGCAACCCATGTTCCACGTCTGTTCTTCAGTATAGCCGCCATGGCAAACAGGTGAACAGTAAAAGAAATACCTGCTTATACTACCTGTGGCTGTTGTTGGTGTTGTATTAACCCTCTGGAGTGAAGAGCTCCGCCGCTGTAGCTCAGCAGAATAAAAAATCATATGTCATGTATTTAGATTAAAATCTTCATGAGTTTTAATCACATAAGCATGACATTTTTTTGACAGAAACCTTATTATTGACACTTTCTAATGTGCCCACTACCAAATGAGGGAATTTTTGTCTCACTATTGCACTGGACTAGTATGCTAAGGGGACATAATGGGATTTCGGAAAACAAACCCAAAGGAAAATCTGTGTTTCGTGCGGCAAATTCTCTGACGTTATCCCCCACGTATGATGCTAAGGCTCTGTCAAAACGTTCACTTAGAATTGCCAACGCAGCCAATACAACCCCCGAATCACAGAGATGCTGATTCGCGCAGGATTAATATCATCACACAACCTCTGTGTTTTGCAAAATATGATAGGTCACTTGCGGAAAAGTACAGACATGGCAGATTCAAACAGGACTAAGATCACAGACGACCTTAGAGCAAATTACTTGAGGTGTCCAGGTGATACTAGCCCCATGTGAATTGTTTGCATCACATGTGTAACATTGTGGAATCTTCTGAAGGTGCCAAAATTCTAGGTGTTCCATGTTCAAAATTATAGATTACACTGTAAAGTGCTTCTATTTTGCTGCATTTTCACCTCTTACAATTACTGCAAGATAGCTCGGGACTTGCCCTTTTCATCTCCTCGCCTCCCTGTCCCTTGTATCTGTTCATTCATCACTGGCCACATCTATTCTCCTTCCCATCTCCATCCACACCTATCTCCCTTTCCTGTTACGTTTCTACTGCATCCATCTCTCCCCCTCTTTTCCTTTGTCTCTTCCTTATTCTCTTCCTCTTCACTCTCTTCGCTCTTTATTACCTTCTCTCTCTCCACTCCCTGCTGGGTGTCCTGTTCCCTCTCTCTCTGGGAGTAGCAGACCTCGTGACGGCTTAGTATTGATCCCTCCATTTCCCTCTCATGCTCCCTTTCTTTCTGACTTACACACACACACACACACACACACACACACACACACACACACACACACACACACACACACACACACACACACACACACACATACATTAGGGTGACAAGATAAAAGGGTTTGTATGCCCCAAGGCAAAGCCAGCCAAACATGAGACCAGAGGCTCTCAGCCTCTAGTACATGTACCGAGGAAGGGGGGCAAAGGGACACTTAACAAACCCCAGGCTGTCAACACATTCCTATATCTCTGACAGTCCAAAAATTACCATTAGATTTATTTACAGCATGCTTATTTTTATCAGCGACTCAAGCGCTAGGTAAAAGAACATGAATCTTGTAGAATCGCGGCAAATCGAAACATTTTTCAGCGGTTGCCTCAGAAAGCTCAAGGCAACCGACACGCTGTAGTCTCTGTGAAGGAACATTTCCGGATAATAATGCTATTTATAATCTTTGCCTTGGGGGGGGGGGGGGTACTCAAACTGGAAGAAGTTCCTTGTTTTTCTGTAAAACACTTTTCAAGCAAAGCTGTCTTGGTGAGTATGTTCAGGGATCAGTCTGTATTACATGGTCTCTATTTGATCAGCTGCCTTTTCTCCGTTATCTTCACTAAGAGTTTAATTCTGTAGGGCTTTAGTTGCAACAAAACCCCACAAAGCTATAAGGGCTGTTCAATTTAATAAAAAAAAAAAAAAACATAATCACACTTATTTTTGGTCAACGTTGAGATCACGATTATTTAACACGATTACCCACTGACTTTTGGAAACATGTTGCATTTATTGAACTGAAAAAACAAGTAAAAGAGTTAAACAAATCAACGGTAAAAACACCTTCAACTGTAACATTTATTTTAAATTCCCCTTAAAATAACTAGTCTAGGAAGAAAAAAGCAGAAATGAATGCAAACAAAATAGATTAAAAAAAACTGAAAAAACAATATATTAAACCAAAACAAGTCCTGTGCTCGCGCAGCAACGCAATTGCCTTTTAAAATTAGTTTGTGTGCAGTGTGATGCTTTTTTTTGTTCAAAGCACCTTTCAGCCAAGTGACAGCATTCATTTCAGATGGGGATACAACTCCTCGCCATGGTGATGTTAGTGCCATGCCCCATCCACTGCGCCCCAAAGCTAACAAGCGGTTGTCGAGGAATCAATACCTGGCATGAAAAACGATGTGACTTTCAGCTGCTGTGGCCGCATCAATCACGGCGTTACCATTAGCTCATCTCTCGACACCAACCTGGACTCTCTCTCTCTTTCTCTCTCTCTCTCTCTCTCTCTCTTTCTCTCTCTCTCCCTCTCTCGCTCTCTCTCTCTCTCCCACCAGCTCAACGGATGCCCCTTGTCACAGCTCCTATTTCAGCCTTCTGAAGTTTCCTAATTGATCGCAATTAGAGCCGCTATAGAGCAAAGGGGTGGGGGGCGGACAAACAGACATGGGGAGAGAAGTAAGTGTGTGTGTGTGTGTGTGTGTGTGTGTGTGTGTGTGTGTGTGTGTGTGTTTGTGTGTGTGTGTGTGTGTCAGAGAGATGGAAACAGAGAGAAAGAGAGAGCGATATAAATCAATGAGCATGTTTTGGGAGTGGTTATATTAGCAACTGGACTACATTTGACCACAGACTGCTGAGGTAATAACACGAGATGGAGGGGAGTGACAGAGAAGCAGACATAACGACAGTGAGTCACAGGAAGATAGAAAAATAAAAACAGACTTCTGATGAGAGCAGGTTAAGTGACAAGTGAATGAAAGAGCAAACACCAAAAGGTGGAAGAGATTAGTGATGTCACCATACCAAAATTCTAGCAGTCAGTACCAATACCACCAAAACTACACGGTATCCAATACCAAAGTCGATACCTTGGATTCTTGCAATGGTTTCAAAAATTACGATTCCAATGAAATTATTTGCATCGGTTCCAAATTTTACACACGCTGGTTTTGGTTTCCATGGCGGCCACGGTAATTCCAAGCGCTTGTCTTGTTGCAGCCACGGAGCACTTCTAGAGTGTGGCTTTTTATGTTGAAAAAGCCGGGTAAAACTCAAATCCCCATCAAACAAACATTTCATTATCCTCTCATCTGTGAAATAAGCATGTGACCCATTTCAACTTCATCCCTCAAAGAACTGAAATCGGGAATCAGTAAGAACCAGAATCAAAAGAAAGAATCGGAATTGGAATCAGAATTGTTCAAATCAAAACGATGCCCAACCCTAGTTGGGGCAGTGTCACGTCTCTCTGTTTTGCATCCCCCCGTCCCTACAGCACTGTAGGAAAACAAGTACCGTCCCGTATCAGAATTTTGGCACCAACTACGTAGCGCAGTACATGTTCTCGTGACATCCCTACTAGAGATGCAGCATTAGAAATGTAATAAAGCAACGTACTTTAACTCTGCTACCGCCAGTTTTGAAATGTGGTCTTATTTGTATTGTTTGTTAAACCCATATGTGAACAATAGCCTAAGAATGACAGGGTGACTCCGATTACATTTGGTGGGTTAGCTAAAGTACACACACACACACACGCGCACACACACACACACACACACACACACACACACACACACACACACACACTCACACACACACAGAGACAGACAGACAGACAGACAGACAGACAGAAATGATGTATTTATTTGCATATAGAGCGAGAAAGTATGATCCATTCATAAGTGGTCACTCAAGATGCATATGGAGACATATCCTACTGCCAGGTGGGAACAGACGTACTTAAAGCTGTCCACTTCACTCAGATCGAATTTAATATCAGGTGGAAATGTGGCCAAAGAGTGAAGGATTTGTAAAAGAGAGATAGCGAGGCCGAATGACAAAGAGGAAGAATAACAATGGTGCCAAAGCAGTTTCCATCCTCCTTGCAAACGTCCCTGATCCCCCTTTTTTCTCTTATTCAAATTCCTCTCCATTGTCATTGCAATCTGAGGCCTAACCCCCCACTGCCTGGCAAATAAACACACACACACACACACACACACACACACACACACACACACACACACACACACACACACACACACACACACACATTAGAGTGCACATGCATTGACCTCCAGCAGCAACTGGGCCATCCCAGGGAGCCGGGCTCACACATCCTTGCTAATCCCTATCAATGGGCACACATGCACACGCTCACAATGTTTGCTAGAAAGATAGGCTCAAGTTTCCTCAGATTGTAGATGTCAATGTGACCCTAGCCATGCTAACGTGAGTGTGGAATAGCAAGCAGCTTGTCACCAAGCATCCAGTGTCTTGTCAGAAACAGGAGGCCGGGCGGTCAGGCCAGCGCGGCGCTCACTCCTGCCTTGTCAACAGTCGATGTAGCCAGCCTTGATTCTATTCCTTGGCTTACTATTGCCTGGTCAACTGTGCTTAAGACCACAGTGCACTGGCTTGTCAGTAATGGTATCTTACAGAGCAGACAAACTGCTCTCAGTAGCCTGCAATGTCCTCAGAGCTGTCTCACAGCAGCAACGAGGCTAGAAAAAGAGGTCTTGTCAGCATGATCAGGACACGGGTGGGTTAATACAAGTCCTGGGCTTATCACTTTTCAGCAATTCTAGGTCACAGAGATAGCAACCGGCCCTGATCTTAATATTGCCTTGTCAATGTGCATGGCTACATCTGTTGATTATGCAAGAGGCAGCCAGAGAGTAAAATGATGCCTTGTCTGCAGGGTCAGGATATTAGCGTTGTGTTTTTCCCATGTCAACAATGCTAGACCAGCAATGGCAACCAGTCCTACTCATTCTGTTGCCTTTCCTTAGTCTGGACTCGCATAGGGGGAAACATATCCATCCTGCCACTGGAAGACTCTACGCCATGTTTTCTTTCCAAAATATAAAGCTGCAAATAGCCTTACAATAATTTACATTTGAGAGGGAATAAGAGGTAAAGGAGCCTACAGTACATAGGTATATATATCAGCGTGATTTTAAACAATTATTATAGAATATTAGATATTGCAAAAAAGGACCAAATACACATCCTGATGTTTGACATAATAACTGAGCATGGAGAGCTCTCTGGTAATATTGAATCCATTGGAGCAAATAAGGCTCTTAGGTGACACATACTGAAAACGCACATGCGCGCGCACGCACACACACACACACAAACACACACACACACGTTGGGAGAGAAGAAAAAAAACATAGGCTGAGGTAACGCAAACATGTACACATGCACACACGTACAGAAAAAAATGGACAAAAACTATACATTATTATTATTATTATTATTATTATTATTATTATTATTTTTAATATTACTGAAAGTCAATTTGCAGCAAACTGCAGTTGTTAAATAAATCAGGCACGGGTAGAGGGTATATTGTGAAGAAATGAATGTTGATATAATCTAAAATAGAGTGTGTGTATATGTGGGTGTACTCTGGGAGACAGAGAGGCTGACTGTGTGTGTTTGTGTGTGTGTGTGTGTGTGTGTGTGTGTGTGTGTGTGTGTGTGTGTGTGTGTTTGTGTGTGTGGGGAGGATGTCGACCCCCTTAGGATCAAAACACACAGTCTCACATTACTGACGACCCCACACACAGACACACTCACAGGCAAGAGTTTCATGTGCTTGTACAAGTGTAGATGACACGGTGGTGTCTACTGAGCAATTTGCCGACCCGCATGCCAACGGGACCACTTGCAGTAGTCGAGAGAGAGGGAGAGCGAAAAGATGAAAGAAAGGTTCTCATCTTCATGGACCATGTTACATGTACGCTGCTTCACGGAGGCTTCTTTGAATGCAGCATGGATACAAATTGGGGTGACAATCCATGTATGTTGTGTGTGTTTAGTGGTAGAGAGGTTACCTGTCAATCGGAAGGTTGGCGGTTCAATCCCTGGCCCTGCAGTTGCATGGTGAAGCGTCCTTGGGCAAGACCCTGAACCCAGAGCTGCGCCATCGGAGTTTAAATGTGTGTGAGCTTATCTGATGAGTGGATGGCATCTTGTACGGCAGCCCTGTCCACAGAGTGTAAGTGGTTCCTGTACTATGCAAAAGTGCATTAAGTAGTCCTTAGGAATAGAAAAGCACTATATATAAGAACAGCCCATTTACATTCATGTCTGGACTAGTCATTTCAGTTTGTCACACTGACCATTACCTTCCAGTTAGAAAGTAGAAAGAGAGCAGGCTGCATGAAGTGACAGCTTTAGTTTTGTTTGTGTTGAGTTCAGAGCTGCAAAAGCACTTAGCGTGTGACCAAGTTAAAAGTATCAAATAAAAAGCATTCAGTGGGAAAAATGGCAAGAAAACCAGCTCTTTTATGCAGACGTCTTTGGTAGTTTGTTGTCTCCCCTCAAACTCAAAGCTTTACACAGAAAAGGACAACAGATTTAGCTATAAGGTTGTGTAAAATACGCCTCCACAAGTTCCAGTTGTATTACCCACATTGTCCTCTTCATGGACAGAGATAATGCAATCAGGAGTAATGCTTAAATAAAAACATATTTTGCCCATTGCACAGTCGATTGTGTGATGCACCATATATTGCCAATCATCTACAATACATCCCATCTCTGTAACTAAAGAAAAAAAACCATTAGAACATTACAACACTCCATAGCAAAACAGATGAAACAGGCACAATTCAGTTGTATTTCTTTTTCCATATTTCAACTTTAAAATGGTTACGCCCTCCACTGTGTTACAAGTTTTACTAGACTGTCCCCTATCATTTAAAGAAAATTCATTACTTTGCATATATAGCAAAATAACGTAAAGCAAAATGTCAAAGATGATGTCGGTCTCCATTCTAAGATGTGAACCTTCACACACTTGCTTACTCCCATATGCTTCCCAGCTTGACATTATAAAACAAAATTATAAAAATACCTAACAATGTTGAAGCATACTGTATGTATGGTAAGGGACCAGACCAGGATGAAGGGAACCATGCAGGAAAACTTAAAAAGGTTACTCTACTTTCCTTGGGATCCTAAAATAAAATCACCACAATCGTGCTCAAAGCAGGATCTGAGTCCTGAAATGTCAAAAAAAATGATCCCCAATCCCATTAACATCCTTACCTGTAACAGACAGAAAGACCTCCTCTCCTGAGTCTCAGTCCCCTGAATCGTCCCACTATCCAATTCGTTTAATGTGTCTTGTGTTTCTGAATCTCAGTTCTTTCTTTATGCAAGATGACATATGCCTTTGTACGTCCCGATTGGGGAGAATATATCTGTGAACTCAAACTCAATTACAGCTCTAGCAAAAAACCAAAATCCAGGGGTAATCACAGTTCATTACACCTGGTGGTCAGCGGTAGCCTGAAGCTTCAGCAGACTCGTGTCCTCAGTTCAAAACCCCAAACTGGTATGAAGACAGGGGAGGGGGGACGGTGGCTGGGAAAAGAAAATGAGTAATGCTCTCCCCTCCCTTGTGGACTAAAGTCAAACTGCCCTTAAGCAAGGCATTTAGCTTCAGATTGCTCTGGTGCAGCTGCTGAGCAAGCAACAATTTGCATTTGCTAATTCTGTATGCAAATATCATCCGTCATTCGCGTATGAAAATAAATCTGTTAAGATCGGAAGTAGACTTTTTGGCAGTAAAACTTTCATGCTTCAGGTCTCTGAGTTCATAAAATGTGTGTATACATACTATTCTTGTTCAAAGCATTGCGGCAGCCATGGACTTCCCTGTATGAAACCCTATAGTCCTGAGCTGTCAGCATGAATGCATGGCAGTGGCCTTCATGGAATCTGAATATCTGTCTACGTGTGTGTCCGTAGTTCCTGTACAAGAGCGTCTGTGTAGTTCCTCTACAAGTGTGTATGTGTACGAGCCACTGGTTGTGTGCGGCATGTGTGTGTGTATCTCCTGCATGCCCCCACATTTCTGAAGTTTCTGTATCTGACCGTCGACATGTGTGTGTGTCGCTGGCATTTCTGGACAGTGGAATTCTATCCACCTCCGCCAAGTCCTTTCAACGCCCGCCGCCACACACACTTACACACACACACAGACACACACACACACACACACACACACCCGTCACCACAGCAACCAGATAGAACCAGAGACAGGTTACTGACAGAGAAGCAGAGACCACCATACTGGCAGGTTTAGGACAGCTGCTGGTTGAATTGCATCCAGAATTTTCACACAATATTTTTGAAATCAAACACATAAAAAAGCAGTTAATTGGGAATCTTGACGCTGATTTGAGAGCCTGAAGCTTTCATCTCTTGTTTAGCCTGCCGTGTTCTCGCAAAATGCAAAACAGCTTCCCAGTATTTTGGAGGCTTTTTCACACATGTGGCCCCCACTGTTGATTGGATCTCAAACAGAGTGCTCAGTACTAGAAAACATCATCTTCAAAGTGGTGCGAGGGACATTTCATGTGGTCATAGAACACATTTACAAGATAATGCAGACTCGCTGCTCTTATGGTTGAGCAGAAGAAACAAAAGGACAAGAGCAATGTTTTTGTGTCTCCTTACACGGAATATGACATGACTGTTAAGCACCCCTGGCTTTCGAAACTTGCTCAGCCCAACAACAACAAAAACGAGCGCATTAAGTCTACATTCAGCTGGATAGAAATTGAAATGCAAAAAAAAACTGTGTGTTTGAAAAGGGACAAAGACATGTGTCTCATCAACTTACCTTGGACAGGACAAAACGTCAGCACGATCCTCCTCTTCACCCTGTCGAAAACAAGCCAGAGTTAGTTACTACATCCATAGAAAAGGTGCAGTACAGGATTTAAGTTTTCAATAAGCCATTCTGGACTCAGCAGCCAGTCCCAAAATAATGACGGGGATTCAGTTTTACTACAACTCAGTGAATATTCCTACAGTATGCTTTCTTAGACATGTGCCCACCCTTAACGAAAGCTCATCTATGCTGATATTGAGGATAGTGTCCGTTGTGTCCTCTCCATCTTTTCAACATGTGTTTAGTGTTTAAATGGATAATAATCCTGTAAGCCTTAGAAACCCCTCAAGGGATTGTAAAATTTAACAAATCGTGTTCAAAGTTGTCAGAGATTTGGTTGCCCTACAAGCATTTACAGGCTAATGGAAATGGCAACATGCTCTAAAGGCTATCCATCTTCCTCCAATATTTCTTCAGTAATTTCATTCTAACATTTTATCCTTCTACTATTTCTATGCCACCTTTTTTTATAAAAAAAAGCTGCAGAGGGAATATATATACATACACACATACACACTGTATACATATATTGTATATACATACATATGGTATATGCATACTGTATATATACTTCACATATATACATACATACACATAAATATACACACATAAGGGTGTTAATTTAATCTGCAAAGTCTAATCTCAACATATGCACCCCACAGGTCTGTTGCAGCCTCATCTACTCTGTGCATTTGTTTCTCCCCTTCCTCCGCTGCTCTTTTTCCTTCCATCTGGTTTCCATTTATCCCACCTGCCCATCAGTCTGCAGCCAGGGACAGGTGAGCCTATTACACGCTTTTCACGCTGTCTTACACACACACATATAAGCACTGGCTCCACTTCATGGTAACTTAGCGTGCCACGCACATCAGGCACAATCTGCTGTGTTGTAAAACGCCTGTTGCCACGGCCACATCACGCTCCTGATGAAGTGGTCTAGTGTCGCATATAAAAAGACGGCCCCAAAAAAAATTCCCTGCACATATACAGTTTGGGCTTGTTGATCAATATCAGTGAGTCAACATTTACTTCTCCAGGCACTTAGATTTTCTATGGCGCTCTCTAAGCAGAAGCTTTACAGTCTAACTTACTGTAACAGGCAAAGGGAACAACCAGACAGGTATTACTGCTGTGATATGTTCCTAGAAAACAACTGAATAAAGCAAAAAGTACATACGGTATATAAGTGGGTAGTAGATAAATATAGTTTCCAAAACTTTATTGCAAGCAACTGACAAAAAATAATACATACAGTAGATATGCTATACATAGAACTTATGATTCTTTTTGTTATTCCAAGAGAGGCAGTATCCATGGTTTAATATTTGTGATGGAATGACGTTAGCTGCATTTGTTTGGCCGATAAAATTGGCTTGCCCTCTGCTACAAGCCAACAAGATAACGATTATGTACTTTAGGCTTAAAAGTGGTGATGAGCGCACCAGCAGGACCCCCCCCATGCATTAACTACAGCAAGAGCATTAAAAGCCAGAAAGCGTATAAATAGTTTTCCTTAATATAGATGAGAGGAAAACACATGGTATGGCCTTATCGAGTAAATCCTGTTATAATAGCAGCAATCAGTTGCTCAACCATCCTGTTTTGGCCAGGATTCTCTAGTACACTTGCGTGAACTGCCAAGGGTTTAGAAAAGTTTTCCCTGGGGTGGCCTGTAGCTCACCCAGTAGGAGCGTGCGCCCCGCGTTGCCTGAGTCCTTTGCAGCGGCCTGGTTCAAGCCCGTCCCTGCTTCCTCAGTGTGTGTGTTGTTCCAGTTCAGTCAAAATAACTTTCAGATACCATGTGTCCTTACGTTTTCTACCACAGATAAATCCAACCGTAGTATCACAGTCAGAGATTTTGCTCTTTTTATATGTTGTTGCTGTATTTCTTTATGTATAGTGAATGCAGCCCATTTCAGTTTCTCTGCAGGCTTCAGTGGCTGAAAGGCTATTTATTTATCTCCAGAAACCTTGACTGGCTGGCTGCACAACTGAAAGAGAGAGAGCGACATTGCAGAAGATGTATCATGTGAAACATCACCTTTTAGATGCTCTCGCTCTCCCTCTTCTTGTTTGTTCCTCGTCTATCTGCCGTCTCAGTCTCCTTTGCTCTTTTTGTCTCTTTGCCTTACTCTCTTTTGCTTACACACACACACACACACACACACACACACACACCTTGTTTCTCCTTCTTCTAGACCTTGACACCAGCTGTACTTTTCCAATTCAGCAGTTTCTCACCTCTCAGGATTTAACACTGGCTAAGAACAAAAATAATAACACTAAACAAAAAAAGAATTAAGAAAATGATAAACCAAAGCAAAACAGAGAAAATCAGCTAAAACAAATCCCAACAGGCCTGTGCAGTTCCAGATAGAGAGCCTGACAGTATTAGTAAGCCAGGATAAAAAAAATGATTTATGTGAAGAGTGAAAACAGTGAATAACAGGAGAGAGCTAAATATACAGTAGCTTCTACAGAGAGAGGGATTAAATTAGATGAGATGTGAACGTGAACAGTGCGGGAGCCTCACTGTTCAGAGAGATAATTAAACACTCGGCATGTGTCTTTTCAACGCCCCCATAACAGGAGATTACCCCCAAATATGGAGCTCGCAGATATCTTAACACCATCATTACTTTTTTATCAAAATTAAATATTAACATTATAACATTGCAGCATGGGTGGATGTTTGATTCAGAGGCCAGCTAATGGTCAAACCTGTGGATCCTAATTCTGGGGAGACGCATGCTACAGATTAGAGCCCAACGATATTGCGCATTTCCCGCTCTATCGCTATCAGCGATTTAAAATTGGGGATTAAAAAATAATAATATGATACAGATAATTGATTATTTAAAAAAATATATAGGACTTTCAACCATGTTATGAGCGCTGACCTTGCATAGTTTGTCCACCAGAGGGCGCTGCACAATATCCCTGTTGGCAACACAGATGGTTTTTTTTTTGCTACTGTGTTTTCGTTCAAAGGACTTTAAGTTTCCTATCTTTACTTTGTATTTTTGTATATTGGCCGATTTATCGGCATATCGGATTTTTAACTAACCAAGTATTTGTATCGGTATTGACCTTAAAAATCCTTTATCGGCCGGGCTCTACTACAGATTTGACAAAATAAAGAGTCAGGATTACAGATTCAGTGCGTGAGCCAGACGTGTTGTAAAATGTAACCTTTTCTTGGCGCTCAGTAGGTTGATCCATTTCCACATTACTTCAGAGAAAATGAGTCAAAATGATGACATGTTGGGCCTCTTGGAGCCACGTTTGACTCAAAGCCCGCGTTTCCTCTTTCCACCTGCTCGTGGACTGCCTCATGCTAAACCAGACAAACTGGAAGGCCCTTCATTTGCAAAGCAAAAGAAAACCATCTTGTATCAAACACGGGATTACTTGTGTATCCATTTTACTGAAACCAAATGCTAATTGGGAGACTTTGTTTTTCACATGACGAGATCCTAGTGTTTTGGGGATCAAGCTTCCTCAGTAACAGTGACAGACATGGCAGTTTGCTCTCTACTAGAGGTGTGACGAGATCTCGCAAGATTTAAAACGGGGCAAGAGTTCTCGTCCAGGTCAAAAGAGTCTCGCAATATCAGTACACAAGTGCAGAGCAGCAGCCTTGAAATAGCATAGAAAATCCCCTGGCCGTTCTCCAAAGTTCACTCTGAGTTTACTTTTGTAGAGGGATAGCGGAAGAAAAAAAGCTGACCCCTAACCCTGACCACATCAATCACGCAGTTACCATTAGCTCATCTCTTGACACTAATCTATCTCTCTCACTGTTACTTGTACAGGAGAGAAGCCGGTCATTCGAGCAAAAACCTTCAATGCTCCGTTCCCATTTTGGTTTGAAAAAATAACTATTTTTCCTAAATTATTTCTTTATTGAAGTTTTTGGTAGAATAGTGTTAAAATCTTGTCTTGTGAACCCAATCTGGTGTCTCGTCTCGTATCTGGTGTCTAACGTCTACTAGCTGTACATAATACACTTTCCAAGCAGATGTCTTTCACAGCACAGCATTGGGATGTCTTTGCAAGGATAAAGGATCACAGCAAAAAGGGAGGATTCACAGCAGCCACCGGCCAAAAGATGGGATTGCGTGTATTTGTTTGTCCTTTTTCTGTTAGTCTGTCACTTCAGCACCAATAAGCTTTAAAGAATAAGGTCAGAATGTGGTTTTCACTTTCCTATAACATGACCCAGGTGGCACACATCATCTCTTATTCATTTGTGTTGGACAAAACTGGCTATGTAGCGTTGGTATTCCCTGACAGAAATGCTTCCACACAGACATACCTGCAATGGGATTTTTGTCTCAAGCATCCACACATTAGACTTCTAAAATCTGGAACGGCCAAATGATGAGTGAATTAGAACATCACCTTGCACACACAAACTAAAAATAAAGACAGAAGATTAAAAAGGTTACTATAGCTGGATTACCACTATAAATCAATGGGGAGTCATAAGAGCCACTGAAGTGCACACTGCACAGAATCCAATGAGAAACCCGCCAACAGTCCCCCAATACTCCCTTCTGCTCTGTTCCCCTGCCTGCTCTGTTAAAGCCAAGGCTATTATTAGCAGGCGAGGGGATCAGGTTAAGAAGATGAAGGCTAAAACAGCGTGGAGAGACAGAGAATGTAACTAAGGGCATAGTTGGAGGGGGGGGGGGGGTAACATGTTGACCTGCCAGTTTATTTGCAGAATAGGTTCACCAACCAATTGAGTAATAGAAAGTTTAAGAAAATAAATGAATTACATGCATCACAGCAGCATGTATCTAATCAAAGTGTGGAAGTCTCCTATCCATTACATTTTTTTGTGTGTAAAAGTGCCGATTTGATTGTATGTCTCATTTCTGTCTTTCAAAATAAGATAAAAGAATATTATGGTGCGGTGTTGATGCCAACATCTGAAAGAGAACAGTAAAGACAAAGAAGAACGGCGCTAAGAGGGAGCAGGGAAAGGTGAGAGGGAAATCAGGTGCACCCAAGGAAAAATGTCATCGTGAAAAACTAAAAAGGGGAAAGCTTCAAGCCAAGTAACGGCTTTGGCAAAAAACAGTAATTATAAATCCCATCCTCACCCAATTTAGTCTATAAGTGAACAAATGGCTACCTTGAAAAAACATCTGGAGTGACAACAGCAACACACAGTCAATCTCCAGTTGAAATAAATTCATAAAAATCACCTGGTGATCATCATATTTATAAAATGTTCTCACTTTGAGCAAGACATGCCATGATTTGGTGTGGACCGAGCAAGTGTGAGTCCCATTTCCACAATTCACAAGAGAAAAGTGACAACAAATATAGAAATACTGGTGGAGAAACTAATAAAAGCTAATGTGACAGTGAAGAAAATTACAAGAGGACTGCGCAGTTAAGATGTCAAAGGTTATGAAAGCAAAGTGCAGGCAGAGAATTCAGACTATGAGCCTCATAATCTGCTTCATAACTGTCATCTGACATCACTGCAGCAGATGCTTGATCTCGGATCCTGTTCTCTCTCCCTATTTTAATAGAAGGGGGGGGGCGTCTCTGCCATGCTGTAATGTAATGAAAACAGAGAGGACAAAGGGGCAATAGACCGAGATGGAGCCTTATTCCACACCATGAAGATTAGAGAACTTGAGTACGGTACATGCACATAATACTCTGGTTTTTGCCCTTATTCTGAAAAAGATATTCCAACTAAGCTGTTTACAAGGCTAATGAAAGTGAGAAATCCACTAATATTCCTGTTTACACGCAGCCATGCAAAGAAGGATTTTTCATATATAAAATCCTGTTGATATCCAAGTCTTTCCTAATATTTAAAAGGTGTGTTTGTGTGTTAGGCATTCATCCCTACCGCAGCCCTGCAACCTGTTGGCTGGTTGGTTTGTGTACAACAACCATAGCAACGCTCAGAGATAACTGTAAGCCGTAAACTGGCCGTAAACTGTGATAAAAACCCAGATTGAGACACATTTTCTGAATGCGTTGTTTTCATGTCCAAAGAATGCCATCTAAACCGTGAATAATATCGGCATTTCCCACATGTCTTAATGGGAAAATGATAAATTCGGAAAAAGGCCTTATTCAGAATATCCAACCGGAATATGCTGTTTCCATGACCTATATTAAATGTAGAATAATTCTGGTGGCATGTAAACGTAGCCAATGAGAAGGGTGCTGCGTTATAGGGTGGCATGAGCAGAGAAATGAATAGACAGGTGAAAGAGTGTCAGGACATGTGCATCTAAGTGTGTGTGCATCCGTTAGTATGCAGCCAGCAAAGCAGCATTTATACAGCTTTTAAAAGTGCACACTACTTAGTAAATGCACTATAAAGCGAATATATTATGTGTTGACTATGTTTACGGCCACATGTGCTTTAGATATACATTTGAAGGTTTCCTTTGCTCACTGTGTTACAACCTGCCCAATGACTGACCTGGCTCCAGTTACCTCATGAATAGGCGGGCTGGCTGAGAAATGTGTCTGAAGTTTGAAGAATGACAATTTGCAACCGTTTTATGACCTGCAATTTTCCCACCTGCAATTGGTGGAGCGTAGATATTCAGGAGAACAGATTATTATGATCTAAAAATAACGATGAAGACACCGTTTTATATGGATTTGCTGGGGATAATATATTAAAATCAGAGGTGATGACAGTAGTCGTGTTTGTGGGAGTGTGTGAGAGAGGTTTGTGAAAGCCTAATGGTTACACATCTCTCATAGGCTGAGTTGGAAATTTCACTCAACACATCATTTTGCATCTTACTTGTCGGTAAATGATGTTCACAGTAGTCATGGACGAGGCAGTTGTGCAGCGACACATTGCTCTACAAATCCCACTGACTTTAGTAAGCGTTTGTTATGAGTCTTTTTTCCGGCCGCTTTAGTTTCTGTCTAATTTGGTTACCTGTGAGCTGACTTGGCATCCAGCAAAAGAGAGACCTTATGCATTGACTTACCTGTATACTACAGGTGGGGTAATTGGTCACAACTAACTCATCAGGAGTCACAGGGGAGCTCAAAACGTCATCCCGAAATTAGTGCGTTCTATTCAGCAAGATTTAAGTTTTTAAATGATTTAAAGCAATGTAATATTTCAGATTCAATTGAGAAACATCTCTACAGCAAATGTTAATGCTGTCTCTGTAATTTTGGTATTATGTGATGCATTGCATGCTCCCTTGCACCTCATTGTGTGTCATGTTCTGGCCAGAAATGTAAATGTTTCCCCTTCCGTTCTCTGTGTTCAGCAAAGCTCAATTTCTGCTGTGCAGCTCATGTTCATAAATGTATAACTCTAGAGAGCTGCATCGCTTTGTCCTAGTGGTTAACTGTGGTCACGCTCAAGTCAGAGTGGTTTGTTATTCATAGATCGTTGAAGATTGGGTGAATATATCCTAATATATTAGTTTGCAATGTGTATTGCTTGGTTTCTCACACAGCCAGAACCAGGAGGCTACACAGATCCTGCCCGGACCGGCTCGCTGTGAAGAGGTCTGTGAAGAGGGGTCAACAGTTGGTCAAGGCCTTTCCCCAATCACCAGTCAGACTCACATAGGGCTGTTCTATCACTATTCTATCAACATTAATATTTGAGACTAGATATTGTCTTCAATTTTGGATTTCTAAACTTACTACACTTTTCTAGCTTTGGTAATATTTTCCTTTGCCCACTTAGTCATTGTATGCACATTATTGGGGATTATTTATCAAAAGTCATTGTGGTCACTTTTTGTGAAAGCTTTAATATTCACACTACACACTACAATATTGCCATAATATGGACATTGAAGTATTTTGTCAAAAATAGCGTGATATTTGCATTTTGCCACATTACCAGCTAGTCCCATATAATAAACAAATATAATAAACTCACGTACAAACACACACACACACACCCACACACATACTTTAGAGAAATGATTTCTAGTCGCAAAAATAACCAGAACAGAACTACCAGAACAGAAATAGACAGCGCTGTGTTCCACGCTGGAAAACATTGACATTTTAACTTCTTACCAGGCAATCATGTAATGAGAACAACCTTTAGTTTCACACCAGCACAGATAGAGTTGACTGCAGGCTGTTACTCCATTATTTATAATTCCCAAAACACACCATTGTTCACAACTGAGTGACACTCAAAGAGTGTATTAAATACTGAAACGCAAGATTAGAACATAATACGATAATACGTCAGGAAGAGGTAAACGTTTAATGTTAGCTCTTAAAACAGAACGTCGTGGTTGGTTCGGCGTAATAACTGTAGGCCTATTTTGAATAGCAGAGTAAATCAAAGATGTCACCGTGGGCTTCCTTTAGCCGTGAGCCGGCAGAATTTGATCCCCCTCCCAACAAGGAAAAATGTGCCTGAGTGAAGCAAAACTTAACACATGCCGACCCTGACTCTGAAAGAGTCAATTAAATGTCAGGCTTGGATGGATCACAAGTGGAATCAGGAAGCTATACTTATGCTGAGAAAGTCAGGGGGAAAATGTAAATGTGAAGGGAGCTGCTGTCGCTTATTACTGGGAAATATTCATGTTATATTTCGTTTCAGCCTATGACACTACGTTTCTGTCAGAATCATGGTTCATGATGTAAATAAATCAGATGCCTCCACATGAGTAACAGTATCCACCCTTTAGAAAATAAACAAGACTTCAACATGTTTTTTTCTGACATTTAAATAAATCGTATTATAGACTAGTATTGAGAACTGTTCTTTATCATGTGCCATGATTGTATGGAGCTTCTTTTTTTTTGCAAAGGTGTGATACATACTGATGAGGGGGTTTTCCATTAGCTGCATTTCTGAGACAACAATGTGGAGAGAAAACTAAATGCAATATGTCATAAGCGATAAATAAAAAAAAGCTTTCATCTTAAACGCTAAGAGAGAGACAAACACAGAATAGCAAACAGAGCAAAATAATGAACCCTGGAGCCAGTGAGGAGGACAAAGAGAGAAGAGTGAAAGCTCGCAGGGATGCTCAACAGATACTCACGCCTCTCATCCCTGCATCCGTCCACCGCTGCACCGCCAGATGTGAATCCAGGCAAGGCTGCAAAGAACGGAGGCAAGAATGGAGTGGGGGGGAGAAGGAAGGAAAAAACAAGGCAGGGAAAGAGAGAAACATAGATAGGGTTCTCTCCTCTGGCAGATTGATAACAACTGCCTGACTTGGTATCAGATGGGAACGCAAGGCCAGAGGGAGGAAAGGGAGGGGTGATATAAGGTGAAATGAAATGACAAAGCTGACAAAGATGATCATATTTGGTGGGAGATGAAGATCGAGACGGGAGAGGTACTGGGAAGGCTAGGAAGGGCCAAAAGGAGCAAGGTAAGAAAGAGAGACGATTTGGCAAAGATTGTTTGGTTTCAAATGAAAGTTAATGGCGAGGATTGAGAAAGATGTCCCTGTGACTGCCAGAAATGTATAGAGAAGGAGTTCACGGGAAATTGAAAAGAACTAAATAACCTACACCAGGGCTGCAAAGTCAAATTTAAAGAACTATTTTATATTATCGCTGTCAAGCAGAAACCATTTTTTTTCATAAATGAATTC
Organism: Etheostoma cragini; assembly: GCF_013103735.1. Classification (NCBI taxonomy): domain Eukaryota; kingdom Metazoa; phylum Chordata; class Actinopteri; order Perciformes; family Percidae; genus Etheostoma; species Etheostoma cragini. The sequence goes on from NC_048422.1 coordinate 8,902,058, forward strand.
TATTGGTCACCCTTTACGATTCTCTGAGGGGTTTTAAAAATATTTAAACGGGGCCGAAGGGAGTTCATCTGAGAAAATAGCTCAATATAATATTTTCAAATTAGCCTATTTTTCATTTCCTGAAAAGTAACGGTTTTGGACACACAGTGACGATATTCAACTTGCCATGACACACACAAAAAAGGGAAATTGAAAGACATTAAGGAAGGGAGTTTTATAAAACCCATTTCCCTGTAGCCAGACGTTTTCTTGGATCAGGGGTATTGTTAATGAGCATAGACCAAATGCAGATGATTAGATCAGCCTCTTAATAAGCCGCTACATGATGACAATTGGTCTCCTTTGACACATCAGCATAAACCTTTTTTTATACCCGATTATGGGATTGTGGCTTGTAAGGGTTTAAAAAAAAAAAACAATTTGTTTTTAAATCGCGGTTCAAGCTCTACCGATTCAAAATCAACACATAGAATTCCAAAATTCGATTCATATTTTTTTTAATTTGTATGTCTACTGCAATCGCAAGATAGAAGTAGCGACATTTAAATAATGTGAATAGTTTTTTTAATCGAGAATTGTTTTTGAATGAAAAATAGATGTTGGATCGAATTGTGAGTCTAAAAATCGAAATCGAATCGCGACATTTCCTGAATCATACACACCTACTTGCTTGGTTATCTGCAGGTTTAGCTTGGAAAAACCATGGTGATTGTTGGAAACCCCACATTTTTTTAACAATATGTTACTGTTGCATCATTACAATTTTCATCATTACAACTTGTTCTTAAAAGTTATATATAGAAATGGACTGACATATATACATATACATATGGTGATAGATGCAAATCAACACCAAATTAGGATTAAATATGCCGCTGCTTGCTGTCGTCATCAGCTGAACCACTCCCAACAGACACTGATTGGTTCAACTCTCAGCTGTCTGCCTCAGAGGATTGTCAGCGAATCATCTGTGACCTAAAACCGAGCTCATGTGATTTAAGATGGTCTTACAAGGCTGAAAGGAAGGACTCAGGGCTACGGCTTGGCCGGCTAAAGAGTGACTAAAGAGTGATGGGCAAAATGACTGGCAGGTTGATAAAAAGGTTGTCATCTCTGCCGTGCAGTGAATAAATAACTGGATGACGGTGTGGTGAGAAAAGTGGAAGAGAGAAGGAGAGAGAGACATTGAAAATGAGTGAGGTGGTCTGGCAAAGTCAAAGTGAATTGTCACCTGTTCTGGACTATTTAGAACGGAAAGAGGGGTCAGCGACTAGTGGGGAAAACAAGAAATGGAGACAAGGAGAGAAAGAAAAGCAGAGGAAAATGAGTCAGATGTGGGTGAAGAAGGAAAAAGCAGGATAGCAAACTCTTTGTCAAAGTTGGCCAAAGATGAGAGACATTGATTACAAGTCCAAGTGGATGAATCCCAAGAAACAGCTAAAGAGCAAGAGGAAGAAACGGCGAGGGATGAAGGGAGAACAGAGGAGTAAAACTGACCTAAAATGGACTTAACTGCCTATCCAAATCGAAGGATAGAGAAAGAGTGGAGGGAGGGCAGGGGCTGGGAGACAGCGAAATGCTGTGAAATTGACATGAAAATGAGGGGATGCTTGAGGAAAAGCCAGCACGCTGTGACACCTGAGGTTTGTGAGGGTTTAGGGTAGGGTTGGCTCAGCACGATAACATAACTGCCACCTTATCTGTGCTCGTCAGACTGCTAACACGTGCACTCACACGCGTACACACACACACACAAATATCAACACACATGCTGCTCACACACAGTTTCCCCTTGGTCGGGGGAGAGCAGACATGGAATGAGAACTATTAGAAGATTGGCAGGTGTTTGGGGCTGTGAATGGAACTGATTTAGATGTCTGTGTGTGGTGTGGGGATGTGTGTATACTGTACATGTGACAAGGGAACTTTATAATGGCAATGGTTTGGTTTGAATGGTATGAGTGTTGAAAAGAAACGTGTTTATACGTAGGCATGTCTTTGTGAGTATTTATTAATGCGCTGCATGTGTACCAGTAGAGGTTTCCATGTGTCTGCTTTTGTTTGTATGTGTAAAATGTGCTGATGTCATGTCTACTATTATCAATCGAGGGGTTTGTTTTGTTTGCTTCCTATTGGAAAGTCTTGGTCCAGGTTACAGTATGTGCCTGGTTAGTCACACACTAGTCGATCACCCCGGCATGTACAGTATGTAAGCAATGGTTCAATAGCAGGCCGGCGGGGCTGTAGTGGCTAGCCGAAGGAGACAACTGTGGGATTAAACGGGCTGAGAGAACTTGAGAAATAAAAAGTTGAGAGGCAGAAAAGAGAAAAGGAGTGATTAGGATAGAATAAAAGATATGCCAAAACTCTGGTGGCTTAAAGCAGTTTGTATTGAATGACAATATCGATGCATTATACACTGTATTTAAAGGTCCCATGGCATGAAAAGTTCACTTTATGAGTTTTTTTTTACATTAAAATGAGTTCCCCCAGCCTGCCTATGGTCCCCCAGTGGATTGAAATGGTGATAGGTGTAAACCGAGCCCTGGGTATCCTGCTTTGCCTTTGAGAAAACAAAAGCTCTGATTGATGGGCCGATCTGGAATCTTGCTCCTTATAAGATCATATAGGGCAAGGTTACCTGCTAATCTGGTAATCTGCTTTGCCCGCCCAGAGAATTTGGCCCACCCATGAGAGAGATACATCATGGCTTTCAAACAAGCAAAGTGGCAGTTTGTCAAGGCCACACCCCCAGCCTCCACCTTGCCTCCACCTTGCCCCCCCCCTCCTCCTCAAAAGCTACAGACTCAGAAATGGCACATACTTAGGAAAGCTCATTGTGGGACTGGCTCTAGTGGCTGTAATTCTGCGTAAGGCTGAATTTTGAGAAAGAGAATTCAGATATGGTATTAGGGTACCACTAAGGCCTATGTAAAAGCATCCAAAGGTCATGGGATCTTAAAAGAGAGAATATAGACATATTAAGAAACACTGGCAAAGACAGACTACAACATTCAGCTAAATTGAACAACTAAGTTGTTGGAGCTTTGCAAATTTCGCCAGCCTGGGTGTCACTCACTGCTGCAAACAAATAATCTAACAAGCACTGTACCGCCAAGGGGGATCCGTGCGGTTTAGATATCATTAAGAAACAAATCAACATCATGAAGCAGCATCATTACTTTGGCAAAGAGTCAGGGACAAAGATTGGATTTTTATACCCTTGTTGCTTTGACGTGAAAGCTATGAGAGCCAGTCTAACGATTCAATGGTCATCTCCAGCCATAAATGTTAATTAACAGCCTCAGCTGCCGGACATTCATTTCCTGCTATAGCCGAGGGAGGGCTCATAAAAATAGGGTGCATGAGGATGCGTAGTGTGTGTGTGGGTGCGTCGTTTGTGTGTGTGTGTGTGTGTGTGTGTGTGTGTGTGTGTGTCTGTGTGTGTGTGTGTGTGTGTGTGTGTGTGTGTGGAGAAGTCGAGAGAGAGTAAGGCAAAGTGACAAAATATATAGTATATATATAAGATATGTCCTCATGAGTAAGTAAGTGAGTGAGTGAGTGAATGTGTTGTATGTGCATGTGCGTGTGCGTGTGAGTGTGCGTGTGTGTGTGTGTGTGTGTGTGCGTGTGCCGTATCATGTGTGACATGTGTGAATGTCTACGTGTTCCAAGGACACGCGGTGATGAAAACTGTCCCACAGGCTCCTCTGTCCTTTTGTAATACAGCCATAAGCCCTCAGCACAAACCATAACTAGCTAGTCACACCATGACAACATATTAAAGCTGTACAGGGACAAAGTCAGGTAAAAGTCACACCATGGCCACATATCAAATGTGTACACACACACTAGGTCAGGAGAGAGGTACACTGTGACATCACAAAGAGCAATAAAGGACACACTTTGAAATTGCATTACAGCTCTGTGTTGCCATAGCAATGCACACGTCATGCTATGGCATCGTAATACCGCTATACTTTACCACAGTCAGCAAAGACATTGCATGATCACAATCTACTGAAAGAATCAAGAATCAAGAATCAAGAACTTTATTTGCCATTTGTGTTTTCACACATAGGAACTCTTGTGCGGTTATTACTCAGAAAGTCAAGTCAAGTTTAAAAAGACACACAAAGCATTTACATTATAAATGAATAACATTGCACAAAACCATTAAAAAGTACAAATAAAAGTAAATAAAATTGCATTCCTAAACTTGCCAAAAATATAATTGCATATTGCCATTTGCCCCTAAAGACAGCATCTTATAAAATATTAAAATGCACAATTATTATTAAATAAATAAAAAGACTGTTCTTATGAACCATTCTTAAAAAAGGATCCAAAAAGTAATGCACCCATTTGTATGTAAGCCCCACATTGACTGCCACTATCTACGGCTGTGAAGATCCCTGTAGGGACGAGGTTGGGTTGTTTAGGTGTGGCCTAAAAAACTTCAAGCAGGGGAGCGGAGTTCGTGCCCTGAAAGACGTAATGGGGGAAACACAAGACTTTCGCTCAGCAAACGGGTATAAGTGCCACGGAGGAACTACTTAATGGGACCGGTGATCTAACCCAAACCTCAAACCTTTTTCTAATCTTAACTAGACGTTTTAGATCCTAAACTTAACTGGCGTGGGCCGTGATAGTCATCGCTGTCACCGTGCCCTGAACACGTCTCACAGTCACTACCTGTAACAAGGGCTAAACTTCACTGTCAAGTGACCGGTTGGCCCTGACCGATATCATACGAAGTAGTTGTGCCGAAGTTTTCATACAATAGCATACAAACTTGTTTATGAGAATGCGTAAACGGAAAGGGGTCACGATGACATCATGAAAAAGCTCAAAGGGATCTAAGTCATCCTCCAACATAGCTGCGAAATGAAGCAAATGGTTGCACAATGGAGCTGCTTTAAGGTAGACATTACACTATGCTATGATATTGTGACAGCAATCAAGTTAGTGCTGAAATACTATTGTCCATTGACAGAAAATGTATAAACAACAATTATTTTGATCATCGATTTGTCATTTCATTCATTTCTGAAGTCTAAACAGCAAACGTTGGCTGGTTCAGACCTTCTTAAATGTCTGGATTTGCTGCTGTTCTGTTCATCATCAATTTACCTATTTTATAGTCAGAAAGTATTACTAAACTATTCCTATTATATAAATCCATTATTTGAAGAAGAAAATAGTTAACAGATACACGGAATAATCAATTATGAAAATAGTAGGTGCCGCCTTATTAAGGCTGGGCGATATAGAGATAATCACATATCACGTTATTCTTCACCAAATTCCTCGATGTTTATATTGCGACAATATTGTATGGTTGACTATTGGTGCTTTAGCAAAATGTTATTATAAATGAGATTTTTGAGAAATATTCTCGAGAAATGATTTTATGACTTAGTGTGTGAAGGTAAATAATAGAACAGCTAGAACAGTCTGGTGAGTTCAGAAAATGACATCACTTTACTGTAATGCAGGCTGTAAAACCAGGCAAAGACAACACTTACCATATTACGATATATCCAGAATCTAAGACTATATCTCGTCTCATATCACGATATCGATACATCGTAATACTGCCCAACTTTATACCTTATCCAGAAGTGTTTTCTTCTATTTTGCAGGACTTTGTAACATGTGTTGCTTATTTCTTATATTGCCTATTACTGTTAAAGTGTTACAGCGGTCTCCACCTGGCTAATGGCAGAATTATCATTTCACAAGAAGCCAGAGCGGGCCACAACTGGCTCCAATGTGTAACACAAACAAATTGAAGCATTATATTTGATGGCTGTAGTGTTCATGTTACCACCTGCTACTGTCATTGGCTGTATTCTCACCAGTCCTGTCGTTTTAAAATCCAAGTGTTGTTTGGTGAAGCTGGCTTATTAATGAAGATGAAAACCAAACAATGATTATGAAATCTGGCTGGCTGTGGAAAACACCGCTAACGGAGACAAGCCATAACTCTCTGTGTCCATCTCATCGTCGACGTCTCCTATCCCCCCCCCCCCCCCAACTATCAATCCATTAATCCATTCTACCTTATCCTCCCACTCCTCTCTATCTCCTCCTATCTATCTAAATGTATTGTAGGACACCACCATTTCAGGCTGGTGTAGTATTCTGACCATGAAGATGTTCCCCAAACGGATATATAAAAAGCCCCCATGTTGTAATCACGGTTCAGTGATTTCTAATTATGTGTTCACCGTAGGAGCCTGGTCAGAATATTTAATATAGACCCATGACAGAGAGATAAGAGAGGGAATGAAGAAGGAAGGGGAAAGACGGAGAGGCAAGAAAGAGACAAGAGATACTGAGAGAGGATGAGTAGAAGCTTACAGTATGCATACATGCTGTTTATTTATTGTCTAGGGCTTCTCAAAGTCCGGACCAAGGTCCGCATACAGAGCGAACGGCAACAGCAAGTCAATCTCCAGACCGTTTTAACTGATCATTAATCGTTAAACCACCAAGCGAGCACCGAGTCCCAGTTCACCGGACAGCCGCAGACTTGTACCCGTCACCCGGACAGTATCGTCTTGGAGACACTTTCCTGGAACCGCTTACACGTCAGCTCAACCATCACAAGTCCAGATGTCCCAGAGCGCGTGTTTGAGTCGGTCTCGAGAATTATCGTGATTATGTGATTGCATAATTCAATACATAATCGGATATAATCTGGATATTTAAGCGGGGGCGCAATATCACAAAAAGACAAATGCAGTCAGAATTTTTTGCAAGTTCCCACAATTTTTGCAAGTTCCTGCAAATTCATTGCATAAAATTGCATATATAGCCTGCATATTCGCATTTTTTAAGACAATGTGCCCCAAAATCAAGGATTTTTTGCCCACAACAATCACAAAAAAACTAAAATGTTGAAGATTGTCTTAAACAATTATGAATGATGAATTAAAATTAGATATTTACAGTGTTCACAAAACATGTTTTTAATTTGGTCATTCCTACCTAGGATTTTACATATAAAATGTGTACTGTAATGTCGTATACTGCTCACTGTTTTAATGCTAATGCTGCTCATTTCTACAGCGGCTCATGTCCCACATGAAAACAGATGTCGAGATGGATAGTGTTGGTCAGTAGCACAGATTCCCAGGTCAGCATTAACCTAAATTGAACTTGGGCACATACTGTATCCTTGCCCGAAGCCTAACCCACAGTTTTCTCACCAGACAATGTATGGTTCAAATGTCTCCAGACTTTTGGTAATTATACAATCATTTGTAGGACTTCATGACTTCAGAAGTTCAGTCAAATGTGCCACACTCATTCGCAAGATGTGCAGACATACACACAGTGGCTCTTCTCGAGGCTCTTAAATGACTTGCGTCATTAACGTTGGTGTGCGGTTGCCAGCTTTAATATTTCCTATAGTCATTAGACCATCTGGTGGCCTGACTCCTCTCATAGCTCTATCTGTCTTTCTCTTCTATCTCTGTGCCGGTCTGCTTTGTTGCGCTGCTCAGCCCATGCCTCTCGGTTTCTCTACATATTTGTCTCAGTCTTTCTCCATTTCTTCGTACGTTTCTTTGTGTCCCTTTCATATACACTGTATATGTCTGCCTCTTAATTTATTATCATTATTTTTACTCACTCTCATCCACTTGGAGCCCCTCACGGCCTGTTGCCCCTGGCAATTTTATCCATCTCTCTGTAATGGAAACCCATTGATGTATGCAGCCATTTTGGTGCTCCAATATGTTAATTTGAGAGCTCTAGAGCCTCTTTTATAAAGAGGGTCAACATCCCTTTAAATGAAAGCTTCATCACTGCTGTAATTATTGTGGTGAATACAACAGAAGACAAAGGATTTCATCTAAATGCTCGGGATTTCACAAAGGCTGCGTCACCCATTTAATATACTAGTGCAGATGAAAACGTGCCTGTTCTGAAGGAGCCGATAGCTTGGCCTCCATTGTTGCTGCTTGGCGCTTTCTTGAGAACCGCTTTGAGAACAACTTCACACTCCAACCCTGCTTCCTTGGGTCCAGAGCAATACACATGCCACGACATAGTTGCAATGTTTTATTATGGCTCCTGCTTAACGTCTAGGCAAGTCCAGCCCTACAAAGCAGCCTAATTTGTTGGATTTAGGCACTAATCTCGAGTAGTTAGAGTTAGGATAAATCCATAAACATGGATGCCTGGCCAATAGTAGCATGCAAATCCTATTGAAGAGCGGGTATTGCCTAGAAGTTGCGTATGGAACCCACGCAACAACAACGCAGCTGCAACCCCTAGCAATTCTAGAGTGTACGCGTCATTTGCTAACAGCTGCCTATTTGAAGGCAGGCTATTTCTGGGAACAAAAGGAACAAAATTCCTGCTTGAAATGTTTGAGTTAGCTACACCGTAACATATCTGGTCCCTCCGGTCTCTCATTCTTCATCTGTTCTTGAAGGTACAGTAGCGAGTGACAGAGAAAGAGCTGTACTAAGCAAGTTTGGCTGTGTAGCTGTTAATAATGTAGTGAGTCATGTATTACTAATAAATATCTCCGTTAGATTTCAGGACACTGCACTTTCCCAGTGTCCTCAGCAATTCACCCTCCAAGTGTGAAGTTGATCGGATGAACAGCTGTCGAGAAGAAGACAGACAGAGACTACTTCCAATTTAGTTAGATGAAAAATAGTGGTTAGCACATAAGGCAAAACTAATTTGGTGAGAACAGAATTAACATTCTCCTCATATCGCTACTGACAACAAGGTGTTTGAAAAAATGCACAGATATACTGTATGTGACTTGTGTTATTCATTTATCTTTGCTTACAGCTAAGGCAAGCCATCACAATAATGGTCCATGTAATGATGCCATCACTTTAATCATCCCAGGTAGATGTTGTAATGTAATCCAATCCCATTTAATTTACAGTTCTATGACTAACTGAGGTCCAAATCTACTTGTGTGAAAGCAACTATTAATATAACTACCTATTATAGACAAATTAGCTAGCTGTACAGGATCTTAGTAACATGGAAGCTGGGTCCATGAACATTTCAAACCAACACACATCTATACACACACACACACACACACACAATCTCATAGACAATTTTCTTCAATTTCTTACATTACCAGATGTTAACATATCTGCATGCAATTTAAAAGCTTGATTTGATACCAGTGATTGATATCATTTGTATAAGCAACTGCTCAAGCATGCAATATGAAAGTCAGTGATCATTTGAGAGACACTTCAATAGAAAGATACATTTTTACTATGTTTTTACAGTAAATATGTACTTTTTAGCAATGACGTTTTGCTAACTGTAGAGTATGAACATAATGTATGATATAAGATATATGTAACATATAAAATAATACAATGTCAAATGTCGACCTGGCTTGTCACAAAAAAGCCTCTTACAGGCTTTCTCTGTATTTCAATTCATTTTTGCTCTTTTCAACAAAAAACCCAACTGTTTCTCCCCTCTTGACTCTATATCTGTCCATCTCTGCTCCCCTGTGTACCTGCGTCCACAGCATGTGTGAACCCGAAACCTGATTGCCTCAGTTTCTTACTGTTCAAAATATATTTTCCTTTTTTACAGGGAAATGTGTGTGATTATGTGAGAAGAAATGCAATATGGGCATTTTCTTTCTCCAGGTAAAGCATGGTCTATTTTGACCTTTCCGCTGAACCTCACAGTCTGTTTAGCTCTGTGATAAATGTTTAAACATATAATGTTGCTTTTAGAGAAGCCAGTTTGATACCAAGATTGCTGTTATTGCCTGTAAGTTTGAATTTGCCCATTTTCATTTCCAACATTGTCTTTGACTTTCCTTCTCTTGAACCAACTCATAATCAATCCCAAGAGCCCTTGTGACCACGAACTGTGCAAAAAATCCAATAAGCTGAGTCGAAAGAGCCAAAAATTACTATAATAAAACGGTGTTACAACATAGAGTGCTTTCACAATTTCAGACTCTTTACTATCACAGCTTTTCTCCAAGAAGACAGCAGATTGCTCACTTTCTCAGGTATAATGATGTCGGTCGGAAAAAAAAGATCCCAAAAAATGATTGCACCATTACCATAGAAAGACCCCATATAAGTGTAATACTGGAATCAACAGAGAGGGGCTGTTTGTTCAGACTGTGGCCAGGGAAATTGTTCTTCTCTTGCTTTTATCGCTAAAATCTATAGCAGACAAAAGGGCATGTAATCTCCATCCAAAGTCCATTCACCTCTGAGGCAATCATGTCTGTCTGCTTCAGTCAGGACCAAATACAAAAGAATGGCCATGCTTCTCATTTCTGTTTCACTGGGAGGGCCAAGGGACTACTGGCAGCCTTCTAGTCAAAGACACAATACTGGGTATTGGATACTTAAAAGGCAACAAGCAGTAGAACCATGTTGTCTCAATTAGGGATGCACCAATAACGATGCCAGTATTGGGTGTCGGTCAAATGCCGTGCGCGTGTACTTGTAGTCATAAAATTACTCCCATACTACCATAACTGATATCACCTCGTAGCAACGTGACAATAACTTCTCCGTAAAGTAGGTATAGGCGACGGAAGAGGAGCCATGGCAGCCGTTTGGAGAATTTGGGCTGTAAAACAATAACTAGGCTTTTGCACAATGCATGATTGCGCATGACGACCAGCCATTGTCAGTCGTTAATAATAATTCTGACGTCTTCTCAGTGTACTGGAGCCGAGAGATTCCCAGCCGTCACCACATCACAGAAACCATGTTTCCAAAGCTTCTTGCTGAAAATCAGCAGCCCGTTGCCCGTAAACTTCACCACTGATATTTGGAGTAGCGTTTGGAGTAGTATTTGGTGTTAGCCCAATGTAACTCATCTGATTAATGGGCATCAACATGAAGAAAGCGATATTTCCATTTGCTCTGTCTGCATGCGGTTTCTCCACAGCGCTCTTTTGACAACCCCAGCCCTACTCCGTAAATAGCGATTTTGTTTATCACAAACAGGTTGAAACGAAAGCTCTCGGTGTGTAGTCTAACTGTTTTAACTGGTATAGTTTTCCATAAGTATTCAAATTTGGAGAAACTCTTGTGGACTTAGCTGCTGGCGTAAACATAACATACTCCCCGCTGGTTTGGTAAATCCACATGGGTACTTAATATGCATCAGACTTTGCGTTCTTCATTCTTTCTAAACTTAACTCAGCATTTTGATATTAGGAATTATATGATTTATTTTTGTGACACTAGCCTGGGGAAATGTCCAGGCCCAGACACTGAGCTTTGAATAGAAAAAGGCATGGTACTTTGAAAATACTGCTTTGTTCTTATTGACAACAATATCAGAGATGCCAAAATCATCTGTTTGAAAACACCCTCGGCCCCCAGAGGGATTATTAAGTACTTGAATCGGCACTCGTTATCGGCAAGTACCAAAATGTAACTATTTTGTGTTACACTGTGTGTTTTAAAAGTCTTTGATAAGGACATGAGGGGCTTTTTTCTCAACGGGGATGGTGTAATTCTTCAATTTGTGTGACTACATGAATAATACATGTCAACATGATGTTCTAATGGCTTCAAATGACTAGAGCAGAATGTACTGACATGATGACTCAAACATTTTCAATATTTACAGTTATTTCAAGATTAAAGACACCCAATCTGCCCTTGGTGGCCCTTGTGCCTTGCAACAGGACAAGAATATCCAGTCCAGACCGCCCTCTATTCCTCTTAGAAGAACACAGTCTGTACTATTCATAATAAAACTGTCAGTGCCTCATGGCAGGGAGTGCATTGCTTTTAAAGGCAATTAGAGGAGCTGATTTGATTGGTCATGATTGATGCCAGCCTCTCACACACCCACTGATAACGTATTCCTCCTAAGCACACTCCAGATGTGTTTGCAGGCACATCTGGAAAGGTGTGTTCTGCTCCTTAAATAATGAAAACAGTTCGCTACATCTCACATGTAGGTCTTGTTTTTGTCTGAGATTAAGAGGCTAGCTAGGAGTCAAGAAACATGACAATATATCACGGTACATTCAACTTTACAACTTTACATATTGCAGCAACTGAATCTATGTTAACTTAGGAATGCAGAAAGCAAGCTTCAAGTACTAGCATTTGCATTTAAAATTAGAAAGACTTTTAGCTGTTTTCCCAACTGCTTAAGCACCACAAGTTAGGTTTTGTACCTCGAGATGCCGTGACGCCAAATCCAGTTTTGAAGTTCATAGTACAAGAGCGATATTGAGTCAGAGCTCCCAAACATGTTGGGTACAATGCAAGCACAATCTGCCTCTGCTGCTGCAGGCGGGGACTACAGAGCTGGTGTGTGTTTCTACGTTAATGTGTGTGCTGTATTGTAAGAATCATATTCCTAATGGGAGTGTCACAGCCCCATGAGAATCCCTTATGCCTGTCTTTTGAACATAAAGCTTTCCTAAAAGCCTCTTGCACATGAAAAACGATTGGAAGAGCTGAGTCAAGCATAGCCACGAGCACAACGTGGGAATTACTGTCAGAGAAAAATGTGTGTTTTTATTCCAATAATATTAATAATCCTCCCTGACTGAGGTTGTTGGTAGATTGTGTGCATGTGTGCGTGTGTGTATTAAACAACACTACTGTGTACTGTACATCAACAGGAAATAGCTGGAGCCTTGGGTGCATTAACCGTTTAATATAAACAATGTCAACCAAGTGAAAGCAAAACGTGCTTAACGTTTCACTCCTTTTTTTTATCTCCCTGTTGATTTCAAAAGGTATTTCCTAATGCAATGTTCACCCATTTCTTCTGGGGTAGCTTTTAATCTTTCTATTATTTTTGACATTGCTCGTCACACAAATTATCTTAAAATAGCTGCGCTGATCCATCACTGGCTTGTCTCACAGTGAAGCTGATTTAGTCATGTGTTGTGACCTGATGTTGGATCAGTTGATATTGTTCAGCTCGTAACACATTACAGGCAACGGGCATGGTTACCATCAGAGGAGGGATGACGACGGTGACCTATGTGCAGATTTGGAATTTATGCTTAGTCAATTACATTGTCCCGTGTTAGCTTCCCTTGCAGCCATTTATCAGCGAAATTAAGTAGCAGCGATAAACCCTCGTGAACTGTGACTCAGCAAAATTCTTACATCTCAGTGATGCATTATTTACTTTGGTATTAAAACTACAGCACTGAAGATTTTGGGATTATTTCAAACTCATTAACACCCCTCCAGCCAGTCAGGATGCAGTGTACACTGAGGCCATAGTGCTATTAAGGAATCCTCCCTGAGGATACACTTCACTGCCGATGAGGTTGTAATGCAAGGAGGTGCAGTCATGTGCCAATCTGCATCTTCAAAGTATATTTTGATTTAATGATCTATTTTTCCCCTAAAATGTACAAGTAGCTTTCTGTGTAAACAATCAAGCTAAACGCGGAGCCATTAATTGGAGAGTGAGCAGTTCTAATTGTAGACAGTTAGGTCTTCATACTCTATATCGAAAAGTTTAAGTGGGATAATCTGATCCAAAAATCCCCCCCCCCCCCCCACACACACACACACCCACCCCCACCCAGCATGCTGTGTAACTACCATCTAAAAGAGGCTTTCCAGTCTTGACAACTCAATTTTCTGATTATTATAACATAATCGTGGCAGTTAATAGGCATTCTCATATTTCATTTAGGTTCTTATGAAAATAAAATATGCTAGTTTGAGGCCATATTACTTCTAAGTAGGCAATTAAAACAAATTGCTTCTAGTAATGGAGAAATATGGCCGCTTATGATAAGTACCATATGGACTTTTTTGCTATATTTTGGTCTTTTAAGCCACCAGTCAATGGACTTAAGGGTCATGAATTATACCCCCCCTACACACACACACACACACACACACACACACAAAATACCAGTGTGATACATTCATACTGTCATACTTGTATATTCACACACGTAAAGGTAGCATAAAAATAGATGCATGCACGCACATGCATGCACAAGCACACACACAAGCACACACGCGGACAGATGTGAAAACACCCCCCCACACGCAACCCGTCAAGTCGAGCATAACCGAAGGGCTTCAATATGGATTTCACACTTGAGCTAAACCTCCTTAACTTTCCTCAACAATATGGACGCCCCAAGCCATGTCAGTTCCCCCACTGCCACTACAAACATTCACTTAATCTTCACAGACAACATCCCTCTGGTTTAAAAGCCCATTTTGGCACATTGTTTATGGAGTAAGGTCTGAAAAAAAATGGTATATTCATTATGTGGCATCGCGTATCTGCTTTAATGGATTGATTGGATTTAATCACATGACATGTTTTTTTAAGCTACATTCAGACCCACAATCTTGCAAGGACAGACTGAAAGTGTCAACTGATCTTTTGTTTGTAGGAACATTTTCCTTATCTTATTTTAACAGTAGTAGCAGGGAAAACCTCATGAAAAGACTCTACTTAATACAAAAAACTAACTACGCAAAGTAGTTCTTATAGACTTTAAAAAAAGGGTTTCTAATTTGAGGTACTGTAGCATGGTTTCCCATCACAAATTGGTTTTAGCTCTAAATACAGACAATTAGAAAGCCATGAAATTCAAATAAAGCAAGCCAGAATTATGACTTCCTTGAAAACTCCATTAACATGACACTAAATCTTCTCCAACTAGGGGATAAAACATTGTTGGCTTACACGTTGCTCCTTCTTTCCATTGCTCTTTCTCTCTCTCTTTTCTTTTTTGTTTTTACCCACATAAGCGCACAAGCAACTCAATACTTCCCAGACTCAGGGAAACTATGTGGGACCATATAATATCCATGACCAATAATGCATCAAGAATGTGTTGGGGAAATCGAGGAATTTGTCATGGGGACGGAAAACTGAACGTGCAGCAGGAAATTGACCGACTGTTCAACATGCCTTCACAGTGAAATCTAATCCACTTTTCACACGTGCGCACACACACATCCACATCCAAGCGTACACATGGTCTTTCTCAAAAACACATACAGAATCTACGCTCATACATGTACACAAGATTCAAGAACTTTATTTGCCATAAGCACTCTTGGGAACAGCGTTGCATGTGTAAAATCTATCGATGCAACATGTTCTCATAAAACAACACTCGTCTTCATCATATGGATTCACTATGAATTGTTTAATTTCACTTGTACAGCTCTCGGTCAGTTGATTGTCTGCCAGCCAGAAGTCAATTATCACAAGAAGGAAAAACTGAGTTACAGCTATGGCTGTACAAGGTGATAGACGTGTTGTCGGTTCTGCTTTTCTGCTACTTTCAGTATTCGGCTAAAATACAACAAATTGCCTGTTGAATTTAAAAACGGATAAAAGCAAATCGTTTCCAACATTATACTGCCGGTCAAAAGTTAGACATTTCCATTGCGCTCCATTACAGACAGAATACCAGCTGAGATCAGTTGCATTGTTTTTTTAACGAGGGCAGCAGTTTTCAGATTACATTAGGTGCTTACATAATTACAAAAGTGTTCTCCGATGCTTTTGTAGTTAGTTTTTTTTAAATGAAATTGATTAGTAAACATAATGTGCCTTTGGGACATTGGATGAATGTTTGCTGATAATGATCAATGTAGATATTTCATTAAATATCATCCACCCACTCAGATCAGCAGGTATTATGTCTACAATGGAGTGGTATGGAAATTTGTAAGTGACCACAAACTTTTGACTGGTATTGTATACTACTGAAACAATTTCACATTCAATTGAATATAAAAGGCACAATGGCAGTTACATTTTTAAGGGCCATTTTCAACTGATAGTTTCTATTCAACTAACGATACGCTGCAACCTGTCGGGATATGTTGCACAAGTTGATACTGCAATGATGATACTCAAAAACAAAGCATGCTGAACTCTTTGACACATACACACACACACACACACACACACACACGTTAACAGACAAAGATTATGTTACTTAAATTGGGGTGGATGAGACTAATTGTGGTTGTGGCTGGCAGCGATGGCCCTGATGCAGGTGGCTGTGGGGAGCGATCATAGACCAGAGCCACAGATGGAGCATATAAAGGCTGAATCTGGAGGGAGAGATGGCAGAAGGCTTGCTTGACTGCCGCCTCTGGGCTCTCTGCTGAGCAGAAACGCTTTCCCAATGTGGCTTCTCCAGAAAAACCTAATGAACAGCAACAGCGACAGAAATCAACTGGAGGTTGTTGGACATAAGTTTTATGACGTGAGGTTTATGAAAATATAGTTATAATTAAGTGATTTTTATAATGGTTCGACATGCATGTGTTGCATTATACCAAAATGTTAAAAGGTCCCATGACATGGTGCTCTTTGGATGCTTGTATGTAGACCTTATTGGTCCCCTAATACCATCTGAAGTCTCTTTCTCAAAATTCAGCCTTGGTGCAGAATTACAGCCACTAGAGCCAGTCCCACAATGAGCTTTCATTAGGACGCACCATTTCTGTGTCTGTAGCTATTGAAGGGGGGGGGGGCAAACTGCCACTTTGCTTGTTTGAAAGCCATGATGTCTCTATCACATGGGCGGGCCAAATTCCCTGGGTGGGCCAAGCAGAGAAAGGGAAGTTAATATTGCCCCTTATGACCTCATAAGGAGCAAGATACTAGATTGGACAATCTGAGCTTTCATTTTCTCAGGCAGAGCAGGATACCCCGGGATCGGTTTACACCTATCACACTTGCTAGCCACTGGGGGACCATACGCGGGCTGGGGGAACAAATATTAATGTTAAAAAAAATTGGAAAGTGACATTTCCATGCCATGGGACCTTTAAATATTATCAATAGCTGATTTGACCCACATAAATAAAGGATAAAAAGCTGAAAAAAATCGGAGGAGATCAAAAATCCATAATCAGCAATCAATAATCTGTGAAAGAGCAACAAAAAAGCACAAGGGGTTTTATTTTTAAAAAAAAAAAGTCCCACCTCAACATAAGCCGCAACATTAAGATGGTAAGCTCCGAAAAACCTGCACCCAGTAACAGAAATGAAATGACAACAGGAACAAGATGGCAGAAAATTGTAGGATGGAAGCATTGGCCATGAAATGACAAGGGGAATAAAAATAAATTAAAATACGTTTCCCTTATGAGTGGGATCGCAGAGAAACAGATGGTGTGTTCAGCTGCTGTTTGGTACAGGGTTTTTATCCACCAGGCATCAATTTGTTGGCCGAAGAACTGTGGCGCTTCATGCAGCCAGTTGACATGCTCTGTCCGCTCGTGGTTCTGCCAGGGTTGTTTCTATGTTGACAATGTTGGTTTGCTGAAGGACATCAACGTGAAGGAACCTGCTCCTCCAAGACCTTAAAGTTGATTTTATTTCGACGCTATGTATTTAAAAGCATTCCAAGGTTCGAATGTTGAAGCAGTTATTTAATTCGACAATAAAAAAAAGGTAAATAAAAAGGTTACTTACACAAAACACAACATCTAGACTGAACAGACACACACACTTACTGTACAAGCAGAAGCACACAAATGCACAGTAAAAACCAAACATATGGTCGATACAATTAAAGAAAAAGCTAGCTGTGTGTGCACACACACACACACACACACACACACACACACACACACACACACACACACACACACACACACACACACACACACACACACACACACGGAAGTTGTGAGGTTATTCTTCTATTTAATCCTTCCCGATAAGGGACTATTTTGAACTCGGCCTCCAAGTCAAATATAGTTTGTTATCTCTCTCTCACACACACAAACACACACACACACAAATGTAGGGCATTCACATCCTACCTAAATGAAGATTGTGGGAAAAGACATATGATACTAGCCCGACAAACCAGACCCACATCAAGCTGTTGGGTCTGGGAACTCCCCATTGGCAGGGCTCAATCCGAGGGGAAGAATAAGCGGTTGTCTTGGCACGCAACAGGATAGAGCTATAACCAACCACAACCAACGTTGGTTTATAGATTAAACTCATCTTCCTTTTTATGAGAATGACTTTGTTGCTTAACTCCAAGTCTTCCAGAGTTGGTTGCTGTTCGCCAGCACCAGCAACCGTCTACTTTCATTTCAAGGAGCTGGGAATTAACCCATCACAAACCGTCACAACTCTGCTGTCATAATGTTAAGCCCGCCCCCCGGCTATACATGATGTGATTGGCCTGACTAGATTTTAGTTTGCAAGCCAACGGAGAGTTGCTAGGCGACACTGGTTGTAAATTACATTTGCTGCCGCTAGGGAGCGTCTAGATTTCTAGACTAAAATGATACCTTAACTCTGACAGACCAGAGGTTTTCTGTGCATGTGTGTGTCAGCCTGTCGCCACGATAATGTGTGTGTATGTATGCAGTGTGTATGCACTTGTTGACGTTAACCATATGTGACAAGGTGTATGTGTTTACACTGTTTATTGCAAACTGAGGATGTGTGGATTTTTAAAATGTTGTCGCTGCATTTAGTTCACGCCTGTGCATGCATTTCTGTTTGCCTCTGTGCTGTGCGATAGTGTGTCTCTAGTGTGTGACAGTTGACTCTGTGTCTGTGTGTGTTTGTGTGTGTTTGATATGTCTTCTTAGCCACAGGTGCAGAGAGATGCTGACACTGTTTACAGAGAGACACAGTGCAAGAGAAGTGTATTTATTCGTCTTTGTCTAGTTATCTCTGTCACACACACACACACGCCACATAGCCGATACACACTTGTACAGAAACCAACATGCCCGCAAACAGACACAGTTGGTAAAGCAGGCGTAAATGTATGGAGGTGAATGCTTCAACGGAGAAGGTCCAGGGTTCGAGTCCAACTTGGACAATTTGTCTTCCTCCTCTCTATCCCCTTTCATATCTAGCTGTCCTTTCCATTAAAGGCTGAAATGCCCAAAACAAATCTTAAAAAAAACATGCCTGCACACAAACACCCACACACACACACACACCCACACACATCTGGGAGGGGTATGGGACCTTAGGCACCTTGCCAAGGTAAACAGAGGAAATTGCCAGCCCTGACATTTTTTTTGTGTGGAGCGAGGCTTCTCAAGGTGACAGCTTTCACTGGGTGTTAGTGGGAGAGGATTGTGCTGCTTACCAATCAACACACATTCATGACACACATGTCATTTGCCGTCTGTTTGCGAGTGTTTGTGCGTGAGGTGGAATGTGCATGAGCAACAGCTCTGTACGGTATGTGTTTACGGGAGTGTTAGTTGTTGTGCTAGACAGGGTAGAACATTGTCTTTTGATTGCATCTGTTAACATATGCTGTTTCATGCATGGTTTTCTCCTCAACATCATTGCCATTTCTTTCTAAATGTGACTACAGTGGAACACAGAAGTTAGTTCAAGACAAAGACACAAATTGTTCTTCAATCCATGCAGGTTTATTTATAAAGCATTTGTAAAATGAGTTTAAAATAAAAAAAAATCAGGGCTCAACAGTAACGACTGGCAACCAGATTGAGTCAAATGGGAACCGTTTCATGGCCTCTGATTGCCCTTTGGCAACCAACTGCTCAATATTTGTTCTACTTCTATTTTATTTTTTAAATATAAGGCATTGTAAAACCTACAAAACTGGAAAATCTTATTTTAAAAGAAGCCAGGATTTTATTTGGTTGTCTCCATAAAGTTTAACCCCTTACTACGTTCATGCGTAACACAACATTTCAGCTGTTGTGCCACCGATTTGCAAACACGCGCAATTCCCATGAAATGAAAACAGGCAAAGCAATTTTCTGTTCACGTTAACAGCGCGTGTTAAAATCCGGTGCTAATATGGCAGCGGTGGCTGGTATCTACCGGACGGAATAGTGACGCAGGTTTTGGTTAGCCTGCAGGTAGCTACATTAGTTACTGGATTAAAAGGTCCCTTTATAAAAACTAACTGAAATGAAGGTTATGTTTTCTGGTACACTGGTAAACCTCGTGGTGCATTCTAAGTTATTGTAAAATACACTTTTTGGTTGTTTAACAGCGTCTTACTGGAAAAATAAGTAATTATTGTTATTAATTATTGTTTTATTGTATAAAGGTTATTGTTATTACACACTTAATGATCTAAATTCAACCCTGCTATTTGTGTTGATTGGAAAATTGGTCAGATCTGTGCCTAAAAACCGTGCTCCAAACTGTGAGTGTTGTGATCCGTTACATCCCAATTTGAGAGGGATGGGAAATTATATTGCAAGCCACTTTCTCATTCTTTCATTATTAAAATGGGGGGTACACTTACATACAAAATTAAATGCTCCAAATAAAGGCAGTTTAAATATGGCAGCAATATTGTCAATTTTGATTATCAACCAAAAGCTGATACCACATTGACAAGTTTGTGTTGAGCCCTGAAAATATAAAAAGAAAAAGTCCGTAAATCAAGATTTGAGACTGTTCGGAAACAGATTTTTAAGAGCAAAACAAGCCCCCAAGATTGAGCAAGGTCTTAACTGTGACTATTATCGATATGTTGAAGATTTTTTTTGCAGACTTTTGTATCTAAACTGAAAGTGATAGCAGAGTAAAATCCATTTCATTTGACCTTAAAGTAAAGTTTTGTCCTCGGAAGCTCATGTTACCTCTCAAATGTAACAGTATGTGTCTATGTGAGGCATATAACAATCTCAAGTGCTCCGAATGTGGAGAAAATGTTACTCTTGTGAATGTACTCCTCAAATTTGTTTTGCGCTAGTTTGGTAGTTTTGTCTTTAATGAACTTCCATACAGTACCAAGCATAACTCTGTATACATCTGTGTACGTGGGTGTGTGCGTGAGTGCTTTCCACACTCTCTACCACACAACGCCAGTGTACAGAAGATACCGCTATCTTATTTTGTGTCTGTTGATGTTGAGGACACAAAGGGACATAAACCGGTTATGTAAATAATCCCCCTCCATTCACTCCCCGTCTTTTGTGCTTCGGCTGTGGATCTAGCGTGTACAGTGTGAATGCGTGTTGGGAAGTAACACCCCAGACCTGGAGATAGGTGGTGCCTCCTCTTTCAGCTTGACTCCTTTTTGTATGAAGTTGAATAAATTAAGAGTAAAAAAATAATGTGCATGTGTTTATGAGCAAATACACAGATACGGGTCCAAGAATTTACAAAAAATAAACTGACAAAAGTGAGGTATGCAAATAATACTAAAACATATATAGCTGGGCAATATATCAATATTGTATTGATATTGTTATATAAGACTAGATATCATCTTAGATTTTGAATGTTAAAACATAAGTGTTGTCTTTTTCTCTTATTTGCCTTTACCCACTTAGTCATTACTTCCCCATTACTGATGATTATTTATCAAAAATCTCATTTTGTAAATATTTTGTGAAAGCACCAAAACTCAACACTGCAGTATTATTGCGGTATTGATATCAAGGTGTTTGGTCAAAATTATTGTGATATTTTATTTTCGCCACATTGCCCAGCCCCACTATGACAATACAAATTATATTAAATGTGATTTTATAGCTACTTTTTTTTTTAATACACAAATGTTTCATTTTTATACACACATTAAACTGTCTGGATTTGCTCTGATTGATTTGTGGCCGCACTTAATGTTAAAACCAGCAGAGAAAACAACCAACTTCATATTCTTCGACAGCTTTTAACTGTTTAATCTGCCATGACTGTCCGGCCTTTTGTTTGACTTTGCCTTCTTTATAAATCTAAAGTTAAAATCATATATAGCTTTCAGTGTCTATTGCTTTTCTTTAGTTGTTTGTATGAGCCTGTTAGTCCCGGAAACAATGTCTTCCTCTCCAGACAATCCCTGCTACTTAAAAAACATGACGAAACTTGACTCAAATCAGCCCCACACCAATCCTTTTCCCAGGTATCTCGGTTTGTCCTGGCCAGCTGTTAGACACACACGCCATTATTCACACACAGCTAATCCCCCAGTGGACCTCCATGATGGAGCCACACACGGTTGCTAGGTGATTTGTGATACCCCTGCAAAGTTTCTATTAGATGGGCACACAGGTAATAACACTTCTGTAAAATATACGAAGACGGGGTGAGAATATCTACCATCATAGTATTGGGTCAGGGACACGTACAGATTATCCCTCTCTCCATAATTCTGTTCTGGTTTTTTTTTCTCTACGCCCCTTGTCTATCTACCTCTTTCCTTATTTATTTTTTCTGGCTAAATCCCCTGACATGTTAACCCCCCCCCCCCCCTTGCTTTCCACACACTGTCTCTTTGATTAACCCAAAATTTCCTCTCCCCCATTTCCCTTTTTGGTTCTAGCTATGCACTCTTTTACACTATTCCCCCTCCCTTTGCTTTACTTCTATCCCTCCCTCCCTCTCTTCCTCTCTCCCTCCAGTAGCTACCCAATAAAGGATGTTGTTAATATCATTAGGCAGACTTCCTCCAGCCCAGTGCCCGGCCCACTCCCTTTCAGCCATAATCAAGCGTGCACACTAACTATCAAAGGAGACATTGCTAATAAACTACCACAGCGGAGCGGAAAAACACACACGAACAATCCAGCGAAGAAAGTACTGTGTTCAAATAAATGGGTGCGTGTGCATGTTGGAACTGAGGGGATGGGTGAGGTAGCTGGGGGCGCGCGGGGGGTTACCCGGTTACCCAGACAACACTAATAAAGTATACTCCAAAGGCTAGCACAGTCTAATGCAAATCTGCCACTTAAGTACACTAAATTAATTGGGGTTGAGGGACATTTACACATGCAGACATGGCTAATAAAGTGTGCTTTGAGAAGAGGCAAATACTGTCAGTTTAGTGAGTTTAAATGGGTGAGTGGGGGGTGGGATGGAGGGCAACTGTGGCTTCCTGTTGCACTGCAGATATTAGCTGTAAATCATCCCTGAAACAGGAGTGGATATTGTAGGTCGCATAGCTTGAAAGTTTTCTGTCCTGACATGCTACAATGCAAAGATAACCAGTTAAACGAAAGGAAAGGAAATACGTGAAACAATGCTGCGTGCAACGAGCACTACATTTAAAGAAGAAAAAGGGGTGGGAGGACAATGAAATGGGGCTGCTAAAAGAGCACAAAAAGCACAGATTCTTGTCCAATCACAGGCAATTATCTGTCTATATGAAAAGAGGAGGTGTCAACTAAACGCATTCATCATCCTTTAATTACAGAGACACAGATGAGATGGTTGCACTTGTTGAGGCCACATTTTATACAGCGCTTTGGCTCCATTCTTTGAGGTTGCTGATAATAAACAAAAAGGGCATCTTTACCATTTGAGGAGTGACATTCCAAAAAAAATGTCTTTCTTTTACTGTGCAACAATGGATTTTTGACATTTCAAAGAGAGTGTTTTAAATAAACTTGCTAACTTGTTGGCAAAATGATACAAAATGATAGAATGATGAGTCACAACAATCATAACACCCACACACTAGCTATTCCTGCTTATTCTTTTACAGGGCCACCAAGGGCTGGATCTGATCCCAGATGACAATGGGTGAGAGGTGAGGTACACCCTAGTCTCCCTTAGCCTGCCCAGCATTCCAGGATGGGAGCCAAAGGGCTCTGGTCTTAAACCCTCAGAGACCTGAGGTCATTTTACAATTCATTGTCCGTCTGGTTTTATTTTCTGAAAAAGCTTGTGAAACAGGAACTCTGTTGTCTACAGTCAAGATCTGACAATTATTGTTTTCAGGACAAAGTGGGCTATTAGAATATATGTGCTGCAGTGACGTCACTCGAATGTTAAAAATGGTTGGAGGACCTTAAAGACAAATACATAGATAAAACAGAACATGAATCTCACAGATATGTATTGATATCACACACAGAGTAGTACAAGCTAATCCAATCTCCTCTGTAAAACACTTCTCTTATGTCTTGGGCGTCACAATGTGAAGAAATAATCATTATAACTCATACAATTGACAAAATACAAATGCCAATAATATCTATTTACATGCCAATAATCAAATAATGTCATATGTATTGATATTACACCCACATCAAAGCTACACAAGCATTTGTGTTGTCTAAAACAGCTCTCCTATATCCAAAAAAACAATAAACTATTCTAAAAAAATTATAAATTATAACTTATATAAAGCACAAACTATTTATTTCTTCAAAAAAGAAATATATGCCAAATCTCAAAACAGTGACACCATTCTCCTCTGTAAAACAGTAGTTATCTTTCTTGTGCACTATATAATATCTTTGATCAGACTAGTCACAATTGGAGGATATATATTTTTCCCAATATTTACTCTTTGCTCTTGCTCAAATGCCCATATGAGGCATAATGTGTGACAAACTGGCCTTCCCATCCGTTAACAAACTCACAATGCATCATGGGAGATCTACCAAAGACATGGAGCTAGTGGAAGAAATGAGCGAAATTATGGACATTAAGTGGATAAATCTTGGATGTAACAGTTTGGATTTAATGTAGAGGCTAGAAAGACCCCAAAGAGACCTCCGTAACCGCTAGCTCTTTAGCTTTTAGCTGCAAAAATCAGTAAGTTTCTATCTTGCTTATTAAATGATTGAAATGTGAATCAGAGGTGCCGTTTGGGGTTTGTGTATCATCCTTTTGGTTCCTGAGGTTAAACCAGTCACACTCGTCATAGGGGGTGATAAGCGCTGCACGGAGCCACAGTGCCGCTGCAAAATAGCATCGGGAAAGAACTTGTTTTGGTGGAACGAATATGTTCAAAAGGTTGTTTTAGTCGTGCAACAGAAAAAACTCAAATTGGTAGTCTAGCTAGCTGTCTGGATTTACCCTGCAGAGATCTGAGGAGTAGTTAACCATGGTCCTCATGATCAACCAGAGTTTAAAATGCCAACACAAAGAAAAGAAAAAGGTAACGAAAAGAACAACATAAGGTGGAATTTCCGTCAGCAATGAGGCCATCCCGGAAGTGGAAAGTTGTGGATATAGACTAGGACTAGACTACAGCGTATCACAGCATAGTCTGGCTCAAAGTAAGTACATTGCTGGGATGGAGCTCAATATCTTGCGCATGCGTCTTGCGATCCCCGCTACTGTGGCTGAGCGCCAACGATGGTTATGATTGGTTTGAAGAAACAAGAGTGATATTTTCCTCAGATAAGTCTGTGTGGCCAGACCATACTCAATTGTCTAGCAATGCAAGACTAATCACATGGCTGACAGACAACCATTCACACACAAACACACACAAATTCACACCTAGGGGTAACCGCGCTGCCAAATGACCTAACCTGCATGTCTTTGGACTGTGGGAGGAACCCGGAGCACCCAGAACTGTCTTGCAGTGAGTACGACAGTGCCAACCACAATACTACTGTGTAGTAATTCAAATTCATTTGTCTTATATCTAATATTTAAATAATTTGACTGACATTTTTTACCTGTTTTTGAGGCAAATAAGTCAAGCCACTTCCTATGCATTTGAACAACCATTGGGAGTTTCCAATGTTATGCAGCCACTACTGAGCTCCCCTGTCATGCTTTATTTATCCCTTTCCCTCTACAATGTAATGGAAATATAAAAGGGTGCATTGATTAGTGTTTAAGGATCAGGCTTTAATAGATTAAAAGCCCCCGGCTCTGAGAGAGGCACTCACTCTGAAACACACTTGTGCATGAAGGCAAAAGCTTATATCAAAAAGCAGATATATGGACGGAGATGGAACGAGACAAATATAAGCAGTAACGCACATGTACAGACAGCAGCTTCACACACAAAAACATTGTTGGGCAAAAACATTGGCTGGACATAAAGCTACACAGTATCTTACTCACATACAGCCAACAGTGCCAGGAGCATATCTATTTCATAGCAAAGATAAATAAATAGATCTGGAATCATCAAGGATAGAGATATCTGCATGTCATTCATGTTGGAGCCTTAACTATGCTTTT
The DNA here is from genome assembly GCF_013103735.1 of Etheostoma cragini. Lineage (NCBI taxonomy): Eukaryota > Metazoa > Chordata > Actinopteri > Perciformes > Percidae > Etheostoma > Etheostoma cragini. The sequence goes on from NC_048422.1 coordinate 8,927,933, forward strand.
CCAAATTGATGAAAAATTCATTCATTTTTTAACGCTTTGCATTATTAATAACGCGGCTCGATTCCAGAACATTTTCTACACACAGGGGTGCGGACGTCAGGTCTCAATTTGAGTTAAAAAAAGAAAAAGAAAAAAAGAAGTAAACAGGAATATAAATGAGTGTCTGTGTTTCAGCTTCCCACTGCTGATGTACTACGAGAGCAGACCTGAATATCATATACAGCAACTGAAAAACAGCAGCTATCAGGGCAAAAACTAAATCCAATTTACTGAGGTTTTCAGGTTATTTTGGTAAGAGCCTGTTCCAAATTGTAACAGGCTCTAAGTCTGGCTCGTAACAGCAACCGCCTTTCACACACTTGTGTCCAGAGAAGATGATGTGTATTTTGCAAAACATTGCTTGCTGTACACCTGCTATTTCAACATTTGAAAACACCAAATCCAATTTAATTTGGGGTATTACTGCTGCGCACGGACAGGTAAACCTCAAACGGTGATGCTTGTGTCCGTTTAAATTCTTGTCTCTCCTTACTTCATTTGATTTCCAACCTCTCCTTCCGTCTGATTCTGTTCATTGACCACTGTCACATCTGCAAGCACCACCTTGACTCCATAACTGGCCGACATGTCCCTTTTCATTTTCCTCTAATCTTTTTCACTCCGTCGTCTTTGTTGACCTCAATCACACAAGTGGTCATAGTGGTGTTGGGCTCCTGTCCTCGGCAACCGTGTTCTGTGCTTATCCTTTCCTCCGGGTCTTCTTGTACTATACATGGGTCACAGTTGTGTCTGCGTAAAGTCTTTCCTAACCTCTAATTTCCTCCCCTCACCTCCTCCCATTACTCCTCGTCTTCCTCTCCCATATTTGACCATCCCACTATCCCCTCCTGACATTGCCTCCTCTAATCTGCCACCTTCTTTCTAGTCCCAATCATGCCCGATGGTATCCTTCAGTAAAACTGTCTTCTGCTCCATAATTGAATCTCCTGTGTTCTTCTTTATTCCTTGCTCCTCTCTGACCACAATCACTTTTGTTGTTAGCCTCCCCCTAACCTCTCAAGTCGTCTTTCAAGTCCTCCTGTCTTTTCTAATCCTCCCCTCAACAAGTCACACATGTTGTTAGCCATGCCTAGCCCCTGCTCTGTCCAGTTCTTCGGTGCTTGTTGTAGTCTAGTCTGCCTTAGGTGAAATGATTCTTGCCTGTTGTTAGACTCAACTTTTCTTGTCAGATCCTGACCACTGTGTCTCAGGAATGACCAGTCTTGTTTGCTAACCTCTTCTTGTCTCACTTCTTACATTGCCATATTTTCTCTGTAAGTTTGTACAGTAATTCTCCCCGACAGTCACGCATCTCTTCACTCGTCTCATCTGACACAATGGTATTAGGATGCAGAAAACAGGCAACATTTCACAGCATGCACATTTAAACGGGTAATTTAGCCCTGAGGATGTCACATTTTGACTGAAAAATGACCTAAAAAGCTTTAACAAAAGCTGTGCATTGTTTAAAAAATAAAAAATAAAATAAAAAAGCAACTCAGGGATCAAAGCCTTTCACTCCACTGATAGTAAATTATTAATGTATAGATCAAACTATAAGTGTCTCATCTTGACAGTCATACTGTGCAGCCATGCATTTCGTGAAAGGAGCAGGTGATGGCGGGAATAATTGATTTCAGTGAAGGCTAATGCTACATCCACGTTCTTTCATACAGATGAACAGCTGAGTGGGAATTTTTTTTTTAGATATTGGCAATTTCTGACCACGACATGCTAACTGCTACTTGGCGACTAGAGAACTGTTAACAAACCCGTGGAAACATGGGTGATAACCCAAACAACAGGCAGTTGCATAAAAATAAGATCCATTGTTAACAAAGATTCATTTGACTCAGCCAATGAAAAAAAGGTGCTATACAGCAATTGTATCAATTGTCAACAAACTGTTACAACTAGGGGGTGACAGAGAAAAGTGTGAATGTTTCCCAGTCGAAAATAGTAGAAGGTTTTTCCTATGGCATGAATGGTTACGGCATGACTACATATGGTTAGAGCTAACTTGCTTTAAGCGATGTTTCCAACATGTACTGAGCAAGCAATGAGTCTGGTGCGCATCTTATAAAAATGCATGCAAGCAAGTCTATAATGCAGAGCAGGAAACAGACTCATACGAGCCTAGACTGATGAAGGCAGGAATGGATGGAAGGGGAATTACACATCACACACCTACATGATGCATTACTGTACTGCATATATACTGTACAACAGCAGTGTAGCCTGGAGACATATTAAGCTCGGCTGCTCTTGAAGATGCACTTAAAAGTAAAGTCTGTGTGTGTGAGTGTGTGTGTGTGTGTGTGTGTGTGTGTGTGTGTGTGTGTGTCGCATTTTTGACATGTTGAATGTGAGTACTTTATGTGTCAGAAAGAAACTAAATGAGTTTGTGCTTGTGTTTCTAGCATATAATCAATTAGAGTAAAGTGTGCTACTGCTGTGAGGTGGCAAATGCCCGTCAGATGGTCAATAACTGTGGAGGGGAACACACTTACATACAGATACAATATTGCAATAGAAATATACTTAGGCATTTTGCCCCCTACTGGAGGAGCCAGCTTTTCTGTGTGCTTGTTTGGTTGTGCATGTGCATGTGTTGAGCAGTTGGGTCTAGTTGCAGTGCAGAAGGAGTGATGGTGAGGGATGCATATTCATAAAAGGGTCTATCCATTTCCCTCCTTTCATCCCTCGTTTGCTTTGATCAGAGAGAGGTCAAACTCTTCGATTACCTGTGCTGGAAGAATGCTACAGGGGACGGAGAACTGTCGAAGGAGAAAAATGCAGCAGAGGCAAGCAGAGACACACACACACACACACACACACACACACACCCATACACACACACACACACACACAAAGTTGACAGACTGACAGACACTGTCTTAAAAGCAGAGAACAAAAAGACAGCAAAAGGAGCACAAACACACACCAAAGATCTATCACACGAGCAGAGAGGCTCCCAATCACAGACAGCCTATACATTTTTATAAACCTTTTACAACCTTCCTGAACGTCCTGATGCATAATAAGAGGGATATGAAAAGATGTATGGCATTTGAGAGTGTTTTAATCTAGAAGAGCACAAAAGTTCTTTCGTATTAGCGAAATAATTACACACCGAGTCCCCCCTCGGAGACAGAGCTTCCAGCTCAAGGTGCAGAGAGGAAGCCGTTGGAAAATGCAGATCTCTAAAACGCATGCGGGCCTGCTTAATTGGGGCCAAGTTGCAACAAAATCATGTTTTCCCACCCTTAGGTGCATTCAGATAAAAGCACACAGCAAGTGGCATATCTAACTAGCAAGACAGAGGGTTGGGATTTTTCTCGTTTCTTTGCTGTTGTTTGGAGGCTTTTTGCGTACAAAGATCTCGCCTGCATTTGTTTCACAGAGGCATGTAATCTGTCTCGGATGCGTGCATGTGCACACAAATACGCTCAGCCAAAAATTACCTATTTACTTCTTCCCATCCTTACTCCTCTCTACCTCTCACATTCCCTCTCTCTCTCTCTCTCTCAGCTTCTTCTAGGATTGGAGTTGGGAAGCATTTGGCCAAATCCAGTGAATCAGCTCATCGGATCTGAATCATACTGACTCCTTATTCAAATCTTATTCGAACTCGGTTAGTGGCGCGTGTCTTTTACTAACATCCAAGCACACACACCTGCTAGCAGTAGGAGGAGGAATCACCCGACGCCTCCCGATACCATATTATCACGATACTTATGCCACAATACGATATTATTGCAATTTTAAACATACTGCAATATTCTGTGATATTTTGCAATTTAGAACCTCTTTTTCCAACTTCTGTTTTTTCCCAATTTCATATGATGTCCCCAAAAGGAAACTTTTTCAACATCTGTTTTATCTAAAAAGACACATTTCTCTGTTCATACCACTTCAGTTGTGTTGCTGCAAAATGGGATTGTCAAGCAGACAAACTGACCAACATATATATAATAAAAGATTGATACTTAGCGCCTGTGTATTGATAAAGTATTGCCACTGAAAATATCACAATACTATGCTGTATCGATTCTTTTCCCCACCGATAGCTTGCAGAGAGACAACAGCCAAAAGCTTCTCTTGTGAATTAGGTAAAGTGATGTTTGTCATAGAGCGCCAACGTCACGGCCTTTACGGTGGACTACATGGGACCTTAATTCAGGAAAAATATGAACGGTAGTGAACCGGGAGAGGCAAATTCTTTTTTAAAGATAATTTTTCAGCCAAAGAAAGTCTCAGTAAGCCATAAGTTTGTCATAGTACCACTAAGTTTTGAGTGAAACGCTCAGTGAACTACATCTCTCGTCTCACAATTTACGTCACCTAGCTTGATGCTGAACTTTGCTAGCTAGTTAGCTTAGCTCTGTTCCACAACACATGTAACCTTATATTACCCGATGTGTTTTATCCAGTGAAGTGTTTTTAGCAGATAAGCAAAAGAACGAGCAAGATCCGTAACATTACATCCCCGGTACAAAACACACATCGAAGATTCAGTGAGACGTCGTCCATGCGGGATTAAAGTGTGCATCTGGTAACGTACTTTCATATACTTCAACAGTTTAACATTTTTCTTCGGTTGAGAAATTATCTTTTAAATTGACGAACATCATCTTTGTAATCCATGGCTCAATTCAAACGGGAACCAAAATCAATAATTATGTCTCTATTGACTCTCGATAATATTTTTTTCAAAAGATAGCTCCCATTGGCCGGAAGTAGAAGGCTGTGACTTCGGCTCTCTATTCCAACAAGTGATAGCAATGGTCAGTGCTAAGCTAAAAGTAAGGAGCCTGCTAACTTTGGCTGAAGGTTTTCCTACAAAGAAAAGCTTCAGAACACAACAATCCCTGTTTAAATTTCATGGCAAAAAGAAAGTCTTTGACTCTCTCTAACTCGGTAGCTAACCCCCCCGCTCCACACCGGCTTCTAATTTGTAGTCTTTGTGTACGTTACAGCAGAGAGATTTGCCCCCCCCCCCCCCCCCCCCCCCCCCCCTTCCCTCCTCTGATAAGGCCCACGTTCGGACATCTGTCCGAGGATGTTTACCCAGGCAGTAAGTATGTCAGGGGAAATATTATCCTAGTTTTATCTTACCTTTTCTTCTGTATGAAGCATAAACACCAGCATTGCGAGTTGGGGATGGGAGAGGAGATGCAAGGAGAGAGAAAAAAGGCAGTGTAGAGAAGTTGGGACAGAGTGGACCTGTGAGAGTAAAAGAGAAGGGTTGAGGGTGGGGAGTCAGCGAAAGAGGAGGAGGGTGAAGGAGCGAGGGATAGAAAAGGAGAAGTAAATGGATTGGAGAAGATATCATATTGGATAAAGAGGGACACTTGACGGGACCAGGGACGAGGGGGGGAGGACAGGAGCCAGAGAGATTAGTAAAGTAATGGAGAGTGTGAAAGAAAAGAAAGGTAAGGGAAGAAACTGGAGGAAAAGAATGACAGGGGAGAGAAGTGGAGAGGTTCATAAGTCACTACAGCACAGTTCCAGTTGAAACGGAAACACACACTTTTCTATCAGTCTTTGAGTGACAGGTGATCCACCCCGACATCACTTCTTAACCTATTTGCATCAAGAATCACTTTAAACTGTCACCACTATCTTGTTCTCTGACATCACACAGGCCCCGTAATGGGATGTAAGTACCAGTCTCCAGTTCAGGGACTTTTCTCAAAAAATAGTCGACTAACTTTTCCCCCCGTTGCTTTACTGAGATTTTACATTTATTTCCTTTTCCACATTCTTTTTAAACAAAAAGATATAAAACTTTTAATTTCAGGGTTATGACCCACGTCTATACAGCTTTTTATAGTCAAAAAGTAAAAAAAGAAAATCAATATACAGTTTACAAGCTTGCATGTCTGTGTGGTGCTTGGCATACAGGAGTACACAGACAGGCACACACATGCTTTCCATGCACACAGTCACACAAGTCTCTCTTTTTCCCCCGTTATCTGTCTCACACACACACACACACACACACACACACACACACACACACACACACACACACACACACACACACACACACACACACAGGCCTCTTCCTGTCTGGTGTTGCTTCCAACCTAACACCAAACCATGTGTGGGAGCTATCCTGTGCTGGTCTAAACGGTATGCCCTGTTGGTCTCTCCACTAGAAAAAGGGCTGGAAAGACATTTACTGCCCACCTCTGTCAGTCGTCCTCTCTCTACATATGCCTGTCTCCGGCTTTGTGCCTCTATGTATGCTTTTGACAGCAAGTGTCATTGGTCCCGCTTGTCAGTCTGTCCTTTTTGTTGTCTTTCTCTTTCATTATTTGTCTCCCTTAATCTGCTTGCCTGTCCCTTCTAATTTGTACCCACAGTTTTCCATGTCTCTGCCTGTCTGTCTGTCTTTCTAGCTGCCCCCCCCCCCCTCCTTTCACTTCTTCATCCCCCCCTCCCCCCAAAACCTGCCATCTCTCCCTCCCGCTCCACCACCGACTAGGCATGAAAACGGTGCTCCATTAGGAGTGTCTGGGCTAAGCTCAGTCTGACACACACTGCTTTGATCAGCCGAGAGCTGGGCTAAACACCCCGCTAAACTCCCAGTCTGAGGAGGGGGGGGGGGGAGCAAAAGTAGCTAGAGTTAGCAAGAGATGGGACCGGGAAGATCGAAAATGAGAAATGAGATTGAGACAAAAATAAAAAGGGAAACATACAAACTGAAGAGAGGAGTTCAATTTCCCAAGCTGTCCCACAGTATATGTTCCCCCACCACTCTTGTCTTTTATTACATTTTCCTTCACATCATTTTTGTTTTATCACCTAGTTTTTTCTCCATTGCCTTCACTGCTTTTTATTTTTTCCCTTTATAACCTTCAGGTAGCCTCTCAAATGCATCACCAACAATCTCTGCAGGTGCATAACTCACACAAGCTTGGAGAATGATGACAGTAACAGAACTAATGAAATAAAAACCTAATCAGCTCAGACGTCGGAATATCAGAAAGTTCCCCAACAAATCTTAGCAGCATCTTTCTCAGAGAGCAACTTAGCGGTCTTGGGATTCAATACATATAGTACCAACTACAACACACACACACCCATGCTGTCTAGAGTAAGAAACCTGAGACAGAGAAACACAAGAGAAGAGAGAAGATATATAGAGACCAGACCTCCATAACTGACAACAGTAAAAAAAAAAAATAAGAGCCTTTCTACACTCAGGCAGGCAGATACTAAACCAGCAGCAGCAAAAGGACAAAAAGCTCCCGTCTTTTTCTCCCAAGGAGTGAAGAGAAAAGGGATTTCCGCTCAGTGCTAATCAATCAGGCCGTGATAATGGCTCCCATGCCTAGCTGTCGACTGGAGGGGTCAAGGCATCCCGTGACCCAGAGCCCAGGGCCCCGGGGCCAAAGCCCCTCTCAGAATAGCACCCCAGGACGGACTCCCCGGGCTAATTGTCGAAGCCAGTGTCAGCCTTTTCAGTGCCCCCCCCCCCGCCCCACCCTCCCCTCCTTCCACTTTCTCCTTCATTCCTCTCTCTTTCTTCTCCCTCTCCCTCCCCTCCTTGCAACCTCACAACTCTGCGATCCGCTCTCTCTTTCTATGCAACTGAGGAATCTACTATGGATACCAGCATGTACCAGCGTGGGGGGGTGGGTGAGAGCATTTGGAGCTCAGGAGACGTAGAGAAATAGAGGGGGAGACATTAGCAGAAATGGAGGGTGCTGAAGACATGGAGAAAAGTTCATGAAAAGACAGGAGAACCGGAAAGGACAGCGAGAAGTGGGAGAGACCGAGATCAGTGGCGGCAACAAGAAGGAGCAGCGAGGGAAGTGAGAAGGGAGGATGAAAGAGCCAGAGACAGCGATTCAGTAGGACCGACTGGGACAGATACAGAGACAGTTGGACAGAAGAGAAGAGGAGGAGGAGGAGAGGCAACCTGACTGCCCGTTTACACATCACTCATATCACTGGAGCAGAGTGCTGTTTTCAATCCTCTTCCATCTGCATATCAATGAGTTTCTATCAATCACAGCTAGAGCACCGTGTGTCTCAAAGGGGAATCTGCTCTACATCAGGACAGCTGACCGCCACAATGCAACCGGCATACAAAACACAAAAAGACAGAGAGGACACGTGCACACACACATACACACCCACACGCACACATAACCAGGAAAGCACAAGAGTCCGAAGCAAACCCCACTAGCTCTGCGCAACGGCATTCCTCTCATTCCAAGCGCACGCTGCTAATTAACAGCATTAGATCTCCTAGACAGAGGGACAGATTGATGGAGAGGTGTCCCGATAATGCACTAGCACCACAGCTCCGCTCTCTTCTGTCACCTTTGCACCCCCTCTCTCACAGTCCCTTCCATCCAACTCTTGCTCCCTCATTCAGTGCCTGTCAGGTCCCGGTCAGACAGCGCTGAAGAAGAGCAAAGTCCCAAAATCAAAATAAGAAAAAAAAGATATGTTTTAAAATCAATTGGCTACTCACTGGGAACCTCCTCTTTTTCTGTATTTCTTTTTTTCTTCCTTCTGATCTGTCGCGATTTATCCTCTTCTGCACTGTCGCAAGGGGAGTGTGTCTTATCCCGGCGTGTGTGTAGTGTCAGTCCGATAGAGGAAAGTTGCCGTCTGCACGCATGTGTGTCTGCCTGCGTGTGTGCGTGAAAGAGGGAGAGAAGGGGAGAGAGAGAGAACGTGTGTGTCTGTCTCTGTGTCTCGCACTGCTCTGAGTGAGCGAGCTGAGGCTGTTTTAAACAGGCTGCTCTCCCCATGTGACCAGCCCAGCCACAGGCAGGAATACATTACTGTGAGACACACACACACACACACACACACACTCTCTCTCTCTCTCTCCCCTTCTCTCTCTCTTGTCCATACACACACCGTGTCCACAGTGCACCCCCTAGCCACCGCTTAGGGTAGTGGAGGGAACAGCCCACACACATAATATGTTCACACACACTCACAAACACACACACAATATGGCAATCATTGGGGTTCACACTATGCTAGGTAGGCTATGCAAACAAACCCTGTGTTCCGACACAGTGTTGCCAAAACTAAAGAGCATTGAACACAACAACTGATAAAAAATAAGTCTCAGACAATTAGAGACAATTCTTCCAATTAAATGTTTAAAATGTTTTGACTCCCCCCCCCTCTCTGCTGTGGCAATGCTTCACACCTGGAAGCGCTGACCTTTTCAGGAATGAAAACCTTTTAAAGTTGACCTTCTGCTGCAAGTCTGATACAACAGCATTACCACATTTACACCAACGGGGAAATGGCCACAGATGAAGTGTTTCAAGTGAAATGTGGTGTTGGCGGCTATGAAATACATTTTCAAAAAGCCATGCGACCCTCAAATATTGAAAGTGAATGCACAACATGGCATGAGTGTGAAGTGAGAAGATGATGGATTGTCTCTAGAGAGTATATTCTTGGGAGACACAGCTCGCCAAGGCTACAAAACACCACAGATGCAACATTATTCTTTCTAACAAATGGAGCCAGCACAGCATTCAGACTGCATGTGCAATAGATAGTTGATCAGCTCCTGACACATTTGTCATTTTATGTCCAGGAAGTTTTCAACCCCATATTGCCACTCTTGAGAACCTTGAAATGAAATGAATGGCTACAGAAAGTCATTTATTATCACAATAATCCCCAAGAGGGCATTCTTTTCTGTGATCACAAGCTCCAATTGCAACACAAGTTTAACACAGCACTTCCTAATGTCGACACATCCAAGCCTGAGGCGTGCATGCGCCACAACCCATACAAAGCTATCTGACTCACTGTTTTAATCTGAACTGGCTATGTGAGCTGCATGGTTAACTGCAGCTCCCCACTTTTTTACCACTACACAACCTGGTTTGTCTTCCAAAACATATTTAAGAAGGGAAATAGTCTTATGTTTTTAGTTTCTGCCATTATTACTATCGGTTATACCGGTAATAACATGTCTTACAAAGTAAATTGCTGAGATGTAAGAATGCGGCAACATAACAAAAAAAAAGTAAGTCAAATGGGGCAAGATATATGAGAAGTCTGATAATTAAAGTGGTTTTAAACGAAGTAAAACTAAAGGCACATTTTTTGGAACAGAAGGTAAACATTTCCCTCTCTGTTGTGAAACTCAGACCACAGTTTATACACTGACTTCAATACTTCCTTTACTTGTCATTTTCCAAGTCCATATTGTTATTGACAGTATTTGTGGACTTTTTTTATTATGATTTTTTATACCAAAGTTAGACAGGAAAGGGGTCATGTGTCAGATTCAAACCCATCACAGAAAAATAAAAGCTATATACAACAATCTGTAGTAAATGCGGTGTTTGACTTGTGTAACCATAAGAATGCTATTACTATTTTCTTTATTATCATTCTCTCAACTCTACAAATGAATCTCCAGAATGACATGATGAGCTTCACACTCCATTTAACATACCATATGATTCCTACTAATAATAGCATCTGTATTTATTTATTTATTTATTTAATTTTAAGTAACGTTAGTTGTATACTATAGCCTACTTTCATCATAGGCTTTAAAAAAGCATTAGATGTTGGTACAATATTGATTTTTTTAATAATCAGTAGAGTCTTTCCCCCTTTAAAATGTATAATATGGGAAGTGGGTATTGTATTACCATACAACTAATTTTCAACGGTCCATATGTGAATCTTGAGTTATTCTACTCTACTCTTTTGCTGCACGAATTTATTGGATTAAAGAGTGCAAAAGAGATACAACACTGAAGCAATTAAGACAAACTTGTACAAAACAGCATTACAACAACAAAAAGATATCTGCTAGACTCTTTGCCATTTTATACATTACACATTTGGCATTTTAAGGGTCCACATTTTAAGGAGACTGGCATTAAGAAGCTGAAAGATGGTCATGCGCTTTCAATGTCTCAAACAAGACTGCGCCACAACACAGCTGACAATCTCGGGGCTCAGGTTTCCCCATGGCATCACATACCATGTCAGATACAGATATAATGGCACAACATTGCAAGAAGGAAAGGCTGTTTTTAAGTGTTACTCACCATTTATATAACCGAAGTTGGCGGTCTCAGGATAATATTCCAGTCTCTCCTAGCAAAGGACAGTTGCAATACCATGGCCTGACTGAGAGGCATTCCTATGCTCCGTTCAAATGTGTTGAAATGAGGAAAAGCGAGGCTGAGTCCACTTAATTGACCCTTACTTTTACTTGCAGGGGGACAATGCAGCGTATGCCTTAATGCTGTATTTGACACCAGTTACTGTACTAAGCACTATGCTAACATATTAGATTGTTTTAACTTCTGTGACGTTATAGTATTAACAATTCGGGCAGTGCAGCAAAAGAAATAGGTGGTGAAGGCCTAGCTTAGCTAGCTACACTTAAACGAAATTAGCCGCGTCATTAGTTAGCCTAACGTCAGGACCACAGTGATAGAGAAACCATAGAAGTTCTGCACGAGTGATGTTTGTCTCTGAACTTGGCTTTTTTGGTTTGTACTCACTTCCAGCACCCCGACAATGCTGCGGCATAGTTCGGCATAGTTCTTCTGTGCGTTGTTTGGTTTCAATGTTTGTAACGTTATGCTAACTTGGGTTATTGGCGCAGCAGTGTATGCTAACACTATTCCACTTCCTGTCAAATTGATATTGTCCACTGACTGAGTGGAAGAAATATTAGGCTACAATCTAAAGTTCCATTATGGCCCGACTCTCTTTTGCCATTTCATTAACATTATATTAAATTGAGTACATTCAAGCATTTAAAATGGCTATAGTATACACTCTATAAATAGTCCACCTATCCTAGTATAGCCAGATATTTTACAATATCTGTATTAAAAATAACGTTAACAACAACAGGCCTACCCTATCGCCCTATCACCTGCATTGAAGACAGTCTTCCTCCAGTTGAAGTAGCGTATTGGACACATTTTGTTTCCTTTGTAAACGGTGACAAGTGTGGTCACTACTGTATCCAGAGTGTGAATCAGGGAAAACTTAAATATGCATACAGTGACAAATATGCAGCAGTTTTGTAAATTATGATGTACAGTTGCTGTGTGACAGCAACCCTGACTCATGTCAGATAGAAGTGAGTGACAGTAAATAAAGCACAGCAGCACACCAAGATGAGAGTTTTGCTCCTTTGATCCCAGACATGAAACTGCAGCTCTGCCTCTAGGCCAAGCCAAAGTGAATTGACTCATTTTTGCTTTCTAAGTTTAATATCAACAGTTACCATAAGTCCCACCTGACAGACAAACACCTTAACTCAATTTAAGGTATCTGTAGCTCAGCACTGCAATTCAGCGACTGATGGAAAGCATCAAATAAAAGTTGCCACTGTCAGGGTCCATTTACAACAAGTAGGTCAGATCTCTACTGAACCACCTATAAATACCAGGCAGGCACCCATGTGCCGTATTTTAGGACTGTAAAGCAGGTTAAATGTAGTTACCTTCCTCTTGTGAAAAAACAGTAAAAAAACAATTTGGTTTAAGTTGAGATAAGTGAGACCATAAGTATACATAATGCTAGGGAGTCTGCAACTGAAACTACTTTTTCATTTATTTATTTTTATTTTTACTGTATGCCAGCATTGCATCTGCCAAACTGAGTGTCTATCTCCCTAACAGTTCCAGAGGTGACTGCTCTGTAGCTGACCCTGACCTGCCAGCAAAAAATACATGTTTTAGTAATACACCATCATTAGCATCATAGTAATGGCAGCCTGTGTTTGTGTGCACATCTTTTAAAAATGCAAATAAAATGTACTGTGCACAAAAACGAGTGGTACATTTCCCTAGGGACTGTGTGGATAAAAACATAGTAGTTTAAGACTGAAATTTCGTGGTGGAAAGTGAAGACATCAAGGCTGAGCTGCACACACTTGCCTACTGCAGTCAGGATCAGGAACTCACTTGCAATAGGTTAGAACACCCAATTGAAGAATCCTTGGTTGCTTGAATTGCTAAATGTCTAGTTTGAAGTCCCAAAATGAGGTAAAAAAAAAAAAAAAGATTTAAAGTCAACTCTTCTTAATACACAGTATATAATAATAACCATATACAATACAACAATAAACCATTATACTCGCTCTCATCATTGTTCACTGTATAGTATAAATGCAATAACCAGTATTACATATTCATTCATCATCATCATTATATACATTCTCAACACCCAACCCATATACATTAAATACATTATATAGCTTGCATTGCATTTGTATAAAATGAGAAGATGCAGGACATAATTAGGATCATTTTAGTCCAATTTTATTCTGATTTAAATTCTCTAAAATGCAGTTTTAAAGACATTGGGGTAATGTGAGAAATGTTTCGATGAACTGCATAAGGACACCAAAATGAAGAATCTGCATATGGTCAATTGTGGCAGTGGATGTTGAGACAAGCTTTTCAGGTATCGAGTCGATTGGTCTTAAAGACATTGAGCTATCACTGCCAGTTGCCCCAGCTCTTTCTTTATTTTGTATACATGGGAATGTGAGCTGATAGCAGTGTTGAGGAGTGTGTGCGGAGAATCCCCCAAAACCTTTCAAAGTTGGTTCATGACAGCTATTTTTGGCTAAATGAAGCTGTCCAACTACAGTTTGAAACTTGTTGATGGCACAATAATCCCCTCTGAAATTAGGAAGTGGTGGTTTAATCGTATAGCAAATGACTAATGGATCAGTTTTTTCATCCACTTTAAGGCCGTGTTGGGGAGAAAGCAACAACTCTGATGGGTGAGCAATTTATTTCTCCCCATTGATCTATGAGAATAACCCATGATTTGCTGCGAAATATTGACCGTCCTTGGTATGTCCAAGAAGAACACCCCCCTATAGGCATCATTGATCATTCTGTAGAGATTCTCTTTTGTTTTGAGGGTATTTTTGATGGTAGTACTCAGGAACCTGATTGAGTCAACTGCTTTCCTAATTTAGCCTGTGAAAGCCCTTAAGAATCCTGCAGGTTGTTGAGGTGTTGCAGCTCATGTATATAAGGTTAATGACTGCCTCATTCACCAAGAGACTCAATCGTGTGGTATGTTTTACATGGTACGTTGGGCCAAAGTAAGGCACCAGTTGGCATTCCTATTCTTGATTAGATCTAGTAAAGTCAATGAGGAATGTAATGTTCTGGTAACCCTCTCTACTACTTGCTAAATTAATACTTAAGTATTGTGTTTGTCAACCTTATTTCTCACTTATTCAACCTTAAGGAAAAACCATTTATACCTGTGATATTTGAGTAGTGTTGAGTTGACATACTTTGTACCTAGTGTATCTGAAAATTGAGGCTGGGAAAGTACCTGTCTTGGACTGTGGCTTTTGTAGGGAGAGACAGCAAAGACATACTGCATTTGATGCATGTAGAGAAATTGACACCCTTTTTTTTACTTTTTTGATCAATAAAAGTGCAAGTCATATTTGCAGTTAAATCTTTTTATTCCCTTCATTTCCATTTCCATGAGGTTCCATCTTAGTTGGATTTCCAGACAAATTGCCACATACAGCAGTCATGATGCCTGGGTAGAGCTCTCCGTCCTATTTTATTACACACCACATTTCTATCCCCATTCAATTTCTTCTGTTGTTGGTGGTGAGATTGGTGTGGCAAAGCTGAAGGCCTTGATGTTACAGCACACTTGCACATGCAACTCACATCCAGGTACACCATCTGCCCAGGAGAGGTACTGACCACCTGGTGTATCCCCATAGTGGATGGGACTTGGGGGATGCCATCTGGCATTACCTTCATTACCCTGTCAATGGACACTTCACTTATAAAGAACAGTTTAAGAGTGGTGCCTCTTCACCATTGCTATGGCATCACCATTGCTATGGTGACATCCACATAACAAAATAGTTTAAACAGGAAATCTCTCAGGTCAGGTTAAGGGATTATGAACGGTCTGCTCTGCACTGATAAACACCGCTGAAAAGTGGCAGTCACCTTCCAGCAGTTAAGAATTTAAGTCTCTTAAATTACAATCCCTTTTTGCAGAAAAAAACACATTGTGAACAAAATTAGCTACAATAAGTAGGTTATGTTTACTCCCACACTAATATTCCACTACTATTCCGAATATGACAGTATTCCGAATTTGATAGCCTACAGGTCAGGTTAACAGCATATTCCGGTTGTAAATTCTAAATTAGGCATTTTCACAAGTATAGCATATTCCGATTAAAATGTATGGGATATTTTGAAATTATATGGATTTTAGAGGCACTCTTTGGACATGTATACAGGGTATTTGGGATATGTCTCAATCAGGGTTTTTACCACAGTTTACGCCCTGTTGAGCTTATGGTCAGCTCTGTGCGTCGCTATGGTTGCTGTACACAAGCAAAAAAGTTTGCAAGGCTGCAGACCCAATTACAAAGGAGAAACACAACTACTTTTAAACATTGTCAAACATTATGGATATCAACAGGTTTTTGGACATGCGGACATATTGTTATATGTCGACCTTTTCAAGAAACTGGTTGAAGGTTGCACGGTCTAACAACTCTGCCGCCGTTGGTAATCTTTGAATAAAATTGCATTTTGCACGGCTTTGTAAACGGGAACATTAATGGAAATTTCATTAGCCATGTAAACACCTTAGTTGGAATATTTTCTTTTTGTTCAATAAGGAGAAAAAACGTAATTTTATGTGCATGTAAATGTAGTCCCTGAAGTGTACACTTCTCCTGTGGATAATCAACGCCTTCTCAAGATTATGAAAGCTGAATTTCAGAATGCTCATCTTGCCCATATTCCCTTAATGTCATCCTAATAAATACTAAAATTAAATAGATAATTCACATTCACAAAGACTGCTGAACAAAGTCCCCGGGTCTATTGTGAAGAAACCTTTAAGGACCTTTAAAAATTCAATAAGGTGAATTACAGGTCATGAGTTTATTCTCCACCATGCGCTAATCCTACTTGGAGATAAGAGAGTAAAATGAATGTTGGAGCAGAACTGATTCCATTGTTCTCTGTAAGGTTTTAATTCTTAGCAGATCCCAAACTTTGCCTCGGGCTTGTATCTCATAGAATACAATCACCTTAATCAAAGCGTTGTGGATATGTGTTAAAACACATGGAAATTATCATCTAAAAATGGGCTTTTCTAGGGTAATTGTTGAAGCCGAAGGACATCTTAATTTGGCAAAAATTACTACTTTCATGAACAAAAAGGTACAATGATATTCCTACTTTGAAAGCATAACATCAAAATTGATAGTTACACATTTTTCAGCACAATAAAATCAGGCACTCTATATTACACTGTTTTAACAATGTCTTGATTTTCATAGGCATAAATGTCAAAAGTTGGAATCCATCTGTTTCATACTTATACATCTACAGCTAGTTTAGAAAGCCACAAGAGCCCCCAACAATTCCCACGGAGAGGCAGTAAAAGGTAGCGCTGGAGGCTCAAACGCAACAATTGACCTGGGGACAAAGCTCGTTTAACTCAACAAAGAAGGAAGTCTCGGCACACTGTCGCTTAATTAACCTGTCTCCTTGTAGGGAGACGCACTGGACAATATAGGACTATTGACCTGCACAGAAAAGTCTGTGTAAACATGGTATTGATTATGGCGACTGAAATCTTACCACACTGTGTATGTATGCAGTGAAGAAAGACTAGAATCCAGGGTATTCCTGGTGGGGGGTATCCCTATGGATGGGAAAGTTTGAAGTTTGGAGTTTGTGCTACAGTCTGGATGAGCTTTACAGGAAAAGGAAGCTGGCTACTTTTCACTGCACTGCCTCATAAAGAATAGATGCACATGAGCGGTGGTGGAAGAAGTGTTCAGATCCTTTACATATGTAAAAGTACTAATACCACACTATATATGAAATGTAGTGGAGTGAAGGAGTCAAGGTACTGCATTTTATTTCCAATTTTAAAAACACTGAATTTTGACAATACTGACGTTAGAAATACCTTTAAACCTTTTAGACCATTGGGAGTGGTTGTGACACATAACTTTTCATTTCATTCCATGTACCTTTTGTGTTTATTTGACAGGGACAGTGCTCATAAATCAACAGTTAAGTAACTGAAAATGAGCCAGAGTTAGCTCAACAGGCTAATTTTCATTTGTTGTCCCCGGGCAGTTTTAAAATGGCAACCTAAAGAAATGCAATAAAATGAAATGACTTTTTACAGTCAGCACGTAAACATAAGTAAGTAAGTAAGTAAGTAAAGTTTATTTTTATAGCACCTTTAAACACAGCTGTACATAGCAAATTAGCCACAGAAGATTAAAAATAAAATAAAATAAAAACACTTACAGATCAGGGATTCAAGCAAAGACGACATCAAGAGACAAACTCTTAATTACAGTCATAACAGGGTAAGACAATTAGAACACAGGAAAGGCCAATGTAAATAGGTGAATTTTGATCCTGGTTTTGAATATTGTAATTGAAGGGGCATTTCCAATGTCTGGTGGCAGTTGGTTCCCCAGCCGAAGGCCCGCATATAAAGCAATTATATACAGACTCACATTCAGACAGGTGCAATGCATAACAATAAGTAACAAACATACTTTACTAAGTTGATATGATAAACTCAGCAGACAGTTGCTTATTGACACATCCAGTAGTAATGGAGTAACATTACCAGTCATCCAAAGGGAGGCGGCGAGGGAAACATAACGATAACATGCCCCATCTACCTACTGCAAAAAAAAAAAAAAAGTACTGGCAGGTCACTAACAGGACTTTGTCCCGCAATTAAACAACAGGAAATAGACATTTCCTGTCCAAGTTCTTTCAGTGAGTAAACTTCACAAAGGTCAAAAAAAAAAAAAAAAAAAAAACGTGCGCAAGACGTACTACGTCTCCATAACAGCAGGCTCGCGCTAATCTGTATTCTGTATTTCTCACATTTTAAGTGAGAAATAGGCCATGCAGTTGCTTAATCTGTCGTCAATTCAGATCAACAAAGGTCCATTTACAAGATTTTTGTCCGATTTTTTCAAGGAAGGATTCCGTTCCCAGAACCCTTTTTCACTCGTGTTCAGACTAGATCAAGTTGGGGATATTAACTTCTTCTGGCCACAAGGTTTGTAACTCTCTCAGCTGCTTCTTTTCCCTTTTCTGCATGGTGGTGATTAGATGCTGTGTTATAACAACAAAAGGTCAGTTCCTATGGCCACTTGGCCATAGGAATGTGTGTGAATGCAAATGGAAAAACTAGTTTTGGAGGAGAGTAGTTAGTAGAACTGTTTAGAAGTAGACTGTTTCTATATTTACGTTTATGTAACTACTAAGTTGGAAACAGGCCATTGTAAAGGAGCCTCCAAATATTTGTTAAAGTTTTTTCAATGAATCCAATTATTAGCAAATATAAATCCCCACTGAGTATAGACTTACTGGCCATCCACAGACACAGTTAATCCTGAAGATTTACTGTCACACATGTATGTTTTAAAATAAAAACAAAACATGATTTAAATGGACAAAATATATATAAAGGCTTTCAGACGCTCTACACGTCATTGTAGGCACAGTTTAATTTGCAACTTCATTTTATGCAATGTATGTAGTAGGGGGTCCCTGCTCCATCTTTTTCAGTTTAGGGATCCTTGCCTTGAAAAGTGTTGAAGACCCCGGATATAAAGAAGATGAAAAACAGTTATCTTGAGTTCTTGCTCACAATGACAAATGTAACTGAGCAAATATGAAGTCCAAACAATCAACATTTGGACAGAAGAAGGCATCCAGGAACATCCACTCCCCTCAAAAACAAAACAAATGTCCATCTTTTGTTGCAGTCCTTGAACGTTTCAACACACTTGCATCATCTTTAGCTAAATATTCATTTTTCCTCTGGTGTACGCGTTTTTGTTAGGGTGAGAGAGCATATGTGTTCATGTGTTGAGGGTGAGATTGAGCGCAGATATGTATTTGGATTTTGTTAGGAGAGATTTAGGGAGACTGTGTGTGTGTGTGTGTGTGAGAGAGAGAGAGACAGAGTCTATGATAAATATTCAGTGTTTATCAGCATGTCTAGGGGTGTTAGCTGAGGTCAGGGAGATAGATTCCTTCTCGTTGGGTGACTGCAGATAGAAAGCAACAACACGCTATCGGGTCCCGCGGCACTTTATTCCCAGAATCACAAACAGCATCCACCCCGCAAGCCTCCATCAGCGTTAAGCCAATATTTATTTGCTCTGATAAAACAAACACAAAATATCATTGTTCAACGTCCAGGGTATGTTTGCCTGTTGGATTGTTTGTGATTACACAATAGTGATTTTTATTTCTTTTCCTTTCAGAAAACAAAGTGCCAAATTAAATGTCTGGAATCCTTGTGAGTCAAAAAGCTCTAGTCATTATCCCAATTGGGTATATGTAATTGGACCTAGTTTTTCTAGCTGTTCACAGTCAGTGTTTGGCAGTAACACATTTCTGAGTAAGGTTTTCAAAGCAATGTAATTACTTTTTTTCATTCATGTAATCCAGTAATAACATTACACGTACTAATCCAAGTAATGCCCCATTACTTTTTTGCTTTCTTTCTACAAGTGTTTCTGTGTCACAACCCATTTGTAACTCAGACTTTAAAATGTCAAGCACCTGATCTGAGACAACATCAAAGTTATTTTGTCACATTATTAAAAAAATCCTAAAAACATTATACAATTGCTTTCACAGGCTGAGTACTGTACTACTCCTTAAGGGACATCTTTAAATATGCATAATGTCACACAGGGGAGCTTTATGATGTTGGAATTAACTTTTGATGGAATGATGGAATTGAATGTAACTTATTTCTGTGCTTCTGCCGTTGAGTAATTCCTCATGCAGGCCAATGTAAATTTAATATTAACATGTAATGAGTAGTTGAATACTTGTCAATATCTGTTCCTGGATCGCCACATTTTTACGAAACAACAGCAAAGCAACCAACCATTACTTGACTACCACTGGTAATACCTTGTAGTTCAGTCTTTTTGTCCGATCCCAATGCTATCTTTCTTCTCTATTTCAGTCTTTGTTTCCCTTCCTCCCTTTTCTTTTTATTCTTTTCCTCCCTTTCTCTTTGACTCTCATTTTTTTCTACTCTTGCTTCTTCTTTGCTCTCTGCTGGTCTTGCGGCGTCTCCCTGCTGACAAAGGTAGTAGAAACATTTCACATCTGATCTGATAAGGACGTTCCAAAACATGAAATGTAAAAGGCGTCAGAGACTAATCCGGCCTCCTAAATGTTGTTATGTGTTGCCATATTCTTATGGTAGATAGCTGACAGGATAAGGGATCGTTGTCGCTACAGGGAGAAGAGAAGAAAAACAACTTGGCTGGCAGGGACAAAAAAGTGGGACAAAAATAACAGGAACACCTTGCTAACAAAATATATGACAATCTTGGCTTCCCATCAAATTTAGAATCCAATTCAAGATTCCTGGGATTGGGGGCAGTTGACGCTTCAGGCCTGAAACTAAAGCAGACTGACTATGCCTTTGAGATTTTGGCATCTAAATCTTGGAGCTCGGTGCCTTATGATCTGTGGACACTGTAGACATCGTTAAAAAGGCAGCTCAAGACCAAGGAAAAAAAACAAGATGGTGACAGCCAAATTGGCAACTTAAGGCTTCAAAACGGCAGTCTACAAACCAATTGGTTACATCACTGATGCTGTGTCCATTATTTATAAAGTCTTTGTGCCCAAGAAGATTGTGATTGGTTGAAAGAAATGCAAACAAAGGAGACATTTTTCCCCCACAGCAGAAACTGCATAGTCAACTTGTGCAGCCAGACCATTCTTTAGCGCTGTGGAGATAGGTGGTCTTGACCTAAACCGGATTCTTATCTTAATAACTCTAAAAGCAGGCCTTCATGCTAAAGTCTATTGTCAACCTTCCCTGGACCTTCTTTTCTGTGTCTGTATGTGAGGAATGGGTTTTCTATCTTTATTAATTAATATTAATACTGTAGTACGGTAGTATTACAATCACACTAATCTGGTACATAGTTGTTGTGCTTCATTAAACTGTGATGCTAAACGTTACCTTCCCAGCGAAACTTAATTCTAACATGGTCTTATCCTCACTCAAGGTCCTCACATTCAAAAATGTCCCAACTCTCAAGACCTAAGTCATTTTCACAACAAGCCATCCAAGTACGTCGGTAATTTACCACCCTCTAAAACGATCTACTAAGAAATTTCATAAATTAGCGTCCCTATTGGTGGTAGGAAATACGACCCACAAGAACCTTTTGAGGTTTTACACACATTCACGTTGTCAAACGGTTGCAGCTTTGTAAGGTTTAGGCACAACAACTGTTAGTGATGTTTAGGCACCACAACTACTTAGTTAAGTTTCATTAAAGGATTGTGGTTTTGGGTTAAAAAGCACAGGACTTCAAACAGGACTCATAACCCCAGTCTCCTGGATGAAAGTCCTGAGTTTGACCCATTTCCCCAACATCCTCCATCCTCACATGGAGTTTTGTCAGTCTTACACTTTGTCACCTTACATCCTACTTTGCTCCATCATAATTACCACAGCCACTGTAGCGATGCTGAATCCTTGAAATCCGTGCCGTAGTCTTCTCGCTTCTATCTGTGCGTGTGTTTGGTTCCTTTTGTTGTCTCCCTGTCAATGCATCTCGTTTGTTTGTCTGTCTCTGTTTCTATGTCTTTTTTTTGTTTGTTCTTGCTGTTGTGTTTTTGTTGTGTCTCCCTCCTCACCGTATTTCTTCTCTTTGTTTTGGTGTGGGAACATGAGGGTAACACAAGGATTGTGGAAAAGGTGCACAGTGCCTTCTTCGATATGACACTGGTCTAGATGACAATATTTTCTGTAAATTGCCATCTAGACCATTGTTTTGCACTTTTTCTTATTCATTTGAATAATAAAAAAATTTGATCCGGAAAAAAAATAAAAAGGTATTTTTTCTTTCTTTAGATCAGCTGAAGAGAGACAGGATATGGGGGAGAGAGAGTGGGGGTGACAGCAACAAAGGTCCTCAGATGGCAAGGACGGGGCCTACATGGGGCGCACTCCACCAGGTGAACTAGAGGTTGCCCCAGTCATGCATTTATTTGGTGATGATAAGGCAACGTCACGTGTTTTCTAGTTGTGGTTCTCTTTCTATTCATCTCCTGCGGATGCTTGTCATTTTGCCGTGATAAGCGCGAACATGTTTCTTCTTGTGGCCACATACAGTGATGTTTCTAATGTGACACCAGCCTAATCAGTCTGTTAAATACTAACCAGATTAAGGAGGCAATTTGATTGCTTTCACCCGGTACACTTTGAAACCGACATGATTGGCTTTCAACCTACATGTCATCAGTTGGTTCCTTTACAAAGAGGATTTACATGCAATCAAGTTGTCTGTACTGTGACAGCACCGGTCGCATTCATCACAACACAGAGTTTCAAAGTCTGCCAGCCATTCAGCATTGTTGTTGGTTTATCAGTTAGGTGAAAACCTCCTATGAGACATGAATCAAATCATTTTATATTGCACTGCCTTGCACTTTGGAAGCGCATCAGGCACCCAACTGAGTGTCGGCTCAATTAGGGAAGGCTCCAACAGGGCAGATAGCTTTGACTTAAGCACAGACGTCTTTTGCAAACTTGATTTGAGTGACAGAAACGCTGAAGCTGTGTTAAATTGCGCCTCAAACTGACTAACATTTTTGACCGATTTTTACTCTAAATCCTTTTAATGACTTAGATGATTACTGCCAATCAAAGAGAAGGCAGACAGGTGATCATCCTTTTTTTTCTTTTCAGTGGAGCATCAAACCTGAGTGATAAATCACATTTCGGATCCCCATTAGCTGTTACCGTAGTAACGACTATTCTTCCCTGGGTCCATTATTATTATTGATAGAATGATGTCCGGTGAGTCACCTAATTGGTGATACATGTCAAGCTTTAAAATAATAGCTAGTTGTGTCACAGTCTGACCATGAGACTGAATTTTGGTTATTTTCAGAATGGGCTTTCCAGGCTACAGTGACCCTTCTCCAATGCCATGAAATACACTTAAAGACACATTTGCGATGACAATATGTAATATGACACTGTTATGTCAGCTGCATAATTTTAAATAGCCGCTCTGTTGTTTTGTTCCTCACTGAGTCCTTTTTATTAGTCAGAAAATCAATTTAATGCACCAAAATCAAAAGCTCACTCATGGTCATCCTGACCACCTGTCCAGCAATATGACAACCACAGAAGAAGAGATGATATGACACCATTTTTTAAATCGGATCCCGGTTGGCTACAGAACGTTTTCTTTTTGTTTGGTTATGTGATATTCTTATTCTCTGAGTCTCAGATAGATGTCTTACAGTTAGAAAGCCTGACTGTGAACGCTGGAAACTAAACCATCTTTGACATTGATTATCTTCACGTGCACACCAATATCCCACTATTACTTTAAATATGACAACATTTGATTTGATACGGGTCACAAAGCAACCAGCCAACAGTTTGCAAGGCTGTGGTAGAGATGAATGCCACACTCCTACTTTTAAACCGTATTTGGATACATACTTGGATATCAACAGGTGTGTGGATCGGCGTAAAGAAGCGGAACCTGGTTGAAAGAATGAAAGCGAGAAGCTTTGTTTGCACGGCCCAACAAGGTCGCCACCGGTGGAAAACTTTGAAATAAATCCTTGTGCACAGCTTCATGTGAACGTTAATATTAGTGGAATATTCAATTTCATTTTCCATGTAACAGCTTTTGTCTTTTTCAGAATAAGGGCAAGAAATTGAATATTATGTGCATGTTAACATAGTCATTGAACTTGTGACCCTGTTTCATCGATTTTTTTATTACATTCCCCCACATTACCACTTCTAATTATTTCTCTTTCAGGAGAAAACTCAAAATACAGTCTCATTTTGAAGCAATCTAACGAGGAGCCTCTCCACAATCTCCATACCTACTGCCACTAAACCGCCAAAGATTGAAACCTTTTATTAGCCCTAAACGCTGAATATGTCTCCATAAAGGAGGCCCATTGAAGTCAAAGCAAAACAGGGAACACGATTAGACTAGTGTGTGTCGCTTGCTGCGTGCTCTGTTTGTCAGCTTCAATTACCCATAACACTCAGCCTTAATCCTCATTGCAATTAAAATTTCCAATTAGAATTGGAGAAAAACATATCCAGACACACAGAGAAGGAAAAGGGCTTGGTAAATATTGGCCTACCACAGTGTCAACACTCTGAGTTGCAGTAAGAGGACATATGGTAAAATACTGTGTACAATAGCTGAGGGAATCATCTCGGAATATAAAATGCTCAATGCATATGCAACAGCCATTAGCGGCATAATGTTGGATAAATAAGGCTACATTGATTTCCTAAATGAAGTAATTGGATAAGGATGATTGCATTAGCATATTTTAGATACTTAAGCAATCACTGCAAAATTCATTTTCATCTCGTTATCTGCCATTGATGACTAATCTGATAAAGAAAGTGAATACTTCTGTCTTTTCAATGCTTAGCGTACTGTATGAAGCTGGTGTTTTGTTCAAATATGGACACTCATACAATCATACACAGAGTGCACGTACAAAAGGCAACTCATTTTTTAACCTTCATTTAACCAGGTAAACCGATTGAGAACAAATTCTAATCTGCAACCTGGCCAAAACAAGGCATTAAATAAGACAACATAGAGTTTCACATTAGATATGCAAATTACAATAAAGAGAACAAAAAATATGGATCAAATATGAATACTGAGTGCAGTGCATAATCTCTATACAGTTTGTGCAAATGGGAAATTGCAAAAAAGCATTAAATAGATATTAAACAAAAGGGACAACTAGTAAAGGGTGTGTTTACTCAAATTTTGTCTGGATCAACGGAAGTACATTTCCAGTATAATTAATTGATGAATGGCCCACACCTTCCACTCTCTGTGTGTTGAACTCTGTTCTCTTAGGAAACCACGAACTTCAAACTACCAAGCTACATGCTGAGAATGACAAGTTTTGAAGTAAATTTGGATCGTGAAACAAGGCAGGCGTGCTTGGTTCTTTCGGGGAATGATTGTAAAGATTTACAAAAAAATGTTTAGGGCATTTACTGTCTATCCGAGAAGTTATGGGATGGATTGGTGGGATTGCTGTGGAAAAAGTACACACAGAGACACATTGTTAACCATGTGTCCAGCTAATTTAATATTTGATGCTACGTTTTCAGTTTGCAAATGTGAGTCCACTTTACAGAGCCATTGTCACTGTGTCCAGAGCTTAGCGCCGCTCAAGACGATTGTGATTGGTTTAAAGAAACGCAAACAACCCCGAGCGTTTTTTTCTACCCCTATTTCAGAATGTGTGTGTGTGGAGGAGCCAGACCTTAAGCGTGATTCATGCTTCTGCATTAAATCTACGCTGTGGCTATGTACGTAAGTACATGGAGACACAGACCGTAGGCCGGACCCTACACCGGACCCTATACCAAAAAATGCAACTGCACATCGCGGCAATGCACGTCGCGGGGCTGTGGCTTTGGTAGCGTTGCATTTCTCCCTACTCATTTCCTTGTTTTCCAACATCATGAAATCAAGGAGAGGGTTAACTTTTCCTGCTACAGATTTCCGACTGTGGTCAGAAAGCACAGGGGATGTTTCTCTCATTATGACTCTAGTCGGTACTCGCTCCGAAGCTAATCGCCGTCACGCTCTCTACCACACGCTCCCCACGCACACGCACGCCAGCCCGGCAAGTGATTGACGCACAAGAGTAAACTTCAGGCCACTTACATAGGCTACGGAGAAGGCTCTGCATAACCATGAATCAAGTTTTACACCACAGCGCTGTGAAGATAGGTCTGGCAATGCAGGACTAACTCAAATTACAAAAAAGACACATACTTACCTTTAGTAGGATCTGGCTATGAATTGATATTTTGAGATATCCAACTATGAGATAGCCTCTAACAGCAACATGTGTCTTTTTGCAGACACTGCCCTCATAATTCTAAAAATCTGAAACCTCACGGTAAACAGTTTTTAGAGTAAATACTTTTGACTGAATGAGTGTTTGACAATGAGGTATCTCAAAAGCGTCTCCAGTTGGCTGGAGTGGCACAACCAGAGTGTTAACTGCAAGCCAGCAGTTGGGTTTTAGTATTGATACTGAATGCATTATATACTGTAGATATTGTTAGGTTACCACATTCATTGTTTTTATCCTTACATCATATGTCATTGAAATTACATTTGTGTGTGATTCCATGTGACAAATATAAAAACAACTGACTGATTTAAGTGTGACATTCAACTGAGTAACATTGTTCTCAAGTGATTAGACCAAAAACTCTGAATAGTAACCAAAACTACAACATACACTTACACTCTTTTCTCACACTTTCTGCAAAATGCGAAAAACCCCAACAGAACCCACATTATTAAGCTATGAAGAAAATGCAACAGCACAGTGCTATCAGCCTTCAAAATCAAAGCCCATCTGCTTCAAAGCCCTCTTGTTCTTATAAACTTTCATAGTTTGGGGCCTAACAAAGTGTCTGTTTTCTATATTTATCCCAGATGAATATCAGTTTGCCTGCTCTATAAGCCAGCACCACAGTTCAATATCCTGCTGTGTGTTAAGGGACGAGTGAGAGACTAAGAGAACACAAAAGAAAAATGAAAAAGAAATGTTAGACATACTTTGCTCGCATTAAGAGATGCACACCCACACACACGCACATTCAGATGCATGCATACAGCTCATGCAGACCCTTAAACATGCATAAAGACACACAATGAGATACACCAGAGACACGCAGATGAAACGCTTAAAGAAGAAAAGAGCAATAAAAAAAAAAAATGCAGAGAAAGCCCAGAGTTAACCACAACTTCAGAGCTTTACACATGCCAGGGTGAGAGCTTGGCTGCTGGGGAAATGTGTCAAAGCGAGGCCTCTGTCTGAGGAGATTTAGGCCTCAGCCAGAGATGAAACGAAGCCTAACCTCAACACAGAGCCTTGCGGTCTTCTGCCTCACTCTGTGTGTGTGTGTGTGTGTGTGTCTGTGTGCGTCTGTGTGTGTGTGTGTGTGCGTGTGTGTGTGTGCGTGCGTGGTAATACATCTGTCCCTGCATGTCTCTGGGAAACTACCATAATGTGTGCTGCGTGAATGTGTGAGTCCATGTGCATATACCAATCCTTTTTGTGTAGATAGAAAAGTGTGTCCTTAAGCATATGTGTTTGTGTACATTCTTTCATGTGTCTGTGTGTTTGAGTGGTGTGTGTGTGTGTGTGTGTGTGTGTGTGTGCATGTTTTTGTGTAAATCGTTCTGCATGAGCATTGTGTGTGTGTGTGTGTGTGTGTGTGTGTG
This sequence comes from Etheostoma cragini, assembly GCF_013103735.1. Lineage (NCBI taxonomy): Eukaryota > Metazoa > Chordata > Actinopteri > Perciformes > Percidae > Etheostoma > Etheostoma cragini. The sequence goes on from NC_048422.1 coordinate 8,955,342, forward strand.
TGTGAGAGAGAATCCCCCGAATGAGCATTGTGTGCGCGTGTGTGTGTGTGTGTGTGTGTGTGTGTGTTTGTGTGTGTGTGTGTGTGTGTGTGTGTGTGTGTGTGTGTGTGTGTCTCACCACACTTCCATTCCTCAGATCCCTCAGTCCTCGGTTCCGCAGTCCAGATTTCATTAGCAGCCCTCTGGCTTCTCATCCACCATCTGAATCTAATCCTTTGGCTTCCTTTGACATGCATCTGACTAATGAACGTCAATATTTTGGTTAGAGCGACCAGGATGTAAAGACAGAGAGCTTTGGTTAGGGTGAGAAGAACCAAAGAGTGATGAAATGAGTGTGTGTGTGTGTGTGTGTGTTTGTGTGTGTGTGTGTGTGTGTGTGTGTGTGTGTATGCTCACGAATACATGTGTCCATAATAAAAAAGGGTTTGGTTATTGTAAAAGATAATGCATCTCACCATTGCTTGCATGATTAGCGCCAATTCCTGCACTATTTGTGAGGGCTTATTTTTTATATCAATGTTATTTATTGTTATTATTTTTATATTTAATTATATTATTTAAGCAGGTCTCTAATTTTTGTGTTGAATTACCAACAAGTCTTCCAACCCATACAACCACATAGGTTGTTTGTTCCTATACAACTTACAGGAGCATTTTTCTAAATCCGGGCTCCTACCGGTGGCAGGAGATCAACACTTCCTCACACCTAAACGTAGCAGCCGCAGTTTTAAACAGGTGGTTAACGTTTTGCATCAGTCCCAATTTGGTTGAGTTCAGGCAATAAAAATACTTGGTTAGGTCCAAGGAAAGGTGGTTTCGGTTCAAATCAGACGTCACTTCCTTTCTGGTTACGCATGTGAGTCAGAACGTGACATAGAAAGTCTTGTTTTTGTTTGAACCATCCACCACCCCAACCTAGCGCCTTGCGTGGGAAGGGGGCACTCTCATACTTCGTCACCCTACTTTCTGCCGTGCTCCCCTTGTTATTACTATGACCACTAGAGGGCGCCACCATTGGAAGCTTAAATATAGTTCTATTTGGTATAGGCTTTGCCATCTGAGAGCTGTTGGTGTTGGGTTTATTCCTTGCACATGCGCAGTCGTGAATATTTCTTTAGCGCCCTTGTGCCCTGCACTGGCCTCTCTTATGTCCACAGTTACTGTGTATGACAGCTGCGAGACCAGAGATCTGCTCCCTAATTTTCTTCAGCGACAAGTAGTTTGAAGACATTGCAGAACAGTGGCGTGTGCCGACTGACCGGCCGGCTACACCTTGCCTCCGAGATCTCCACCCAAGCTGTGAGGATTTTTGCGCGCAAGTTAACTAGTTAGTTAAGTTACGCATGTTCTTTGTCACATACAGTACGTGACTAAGGGACGTAGTAACATACCTATGTGACGTAGTTATGGAAAGTAACTTTGTGACGTAACCATGTGACATAACGTTACCTTGCGTGAGTTAGCGAAAATAAGTCAACTTAGATTTTTGTTTTTTTACTGGACACAAGGCAGTCTCCTGGGTGAAAGTCCTGTTTGTTTGTCCCACCCGTCCACCTCGACCTCCTCCCTACATGGACATTCTCCCTCTTTATACTATGTCACTTCATTTCCTTCTTTGCTCCCGTCATAATTACTAAGACCACTAGAGGCCACCGTCATTATAAACATAATTATTTTGTGTTATAACCTGCTTGTACAAGCAACTCATGGGGTCATATTTGGGGGAGGACAGTCTAAGGATGTATTATATTACACAATTTGTCTCACTTAGTACAATTGCTTTTTTAAATTGCCATTGTTTTATTAAGACATATTTTCATGTGTAAGAGACCTTAGTGTGAATGGTGAAACAGCATCCCTAACACAAGCCAAGAACATCAATATTGGCTCATTTTGTTCTTATTATGTTCCTACACAAGTTCAAGTTACTTTATTTTACCCTATGGGGCAATTTGTTGTGTAGCACATAGTATACAAATCACACACAATCACACACATAATTCACTTCCACCTTAGCTCCCTTTCTCACATCACATTTGGGTTTTGGTTTTGCCATCTCTGACAATACAACTCATGACTTTTTGTTGATACAATTTAGGGAGAAATTATGAGGGTTGGTATGCTGAAGCAAATCTCCCTACTAATCCAAGCATGTCAGCATCATTGTCATGGAATAATGAGATGGTTTTTGATGTGAGTTGAAGCAGTCCAGCCCCAGGAAATACTGGAGCGGTTGGTTGACATTGTAGTCAAACTAAACGAAGGAACACGTGCGCCTGTGAATGTGTGTCAGCTAAGAAAGAAGTCTTATAAAGTGTATGTCTTCCCTTTTTTTTCCTCCTTCTTTTCGTCCAGAGAAGACGAGCTGAATTCATATGCTCCTTTTCAGCAACTCCTTCAAAATCACTCAGTTACACACTTTCACACCTGGGAGCTACCAAGTACAACCGCAGTATTATACTGTTGGCTCTGAATGGTTCTACTTGGAGCGGTTAGGGATTAAGCACTACAGCCTCAAGAGCAGCTCACTGGTGAAATGAAGGAAGAAAGCTCCTTCGCTCTCCTTATTCCCAGATTCACCCAAGGGATTAGAAACACTGACCATATTTTCACAAGCCTTTTTATCACCAGTCTTTTCCCCTCAATATATGCTATGGCCATCCCTGTGTGCCTGAGAGAGACAGAAGACGTAGAGAGACAGTAACGACAGTAATGAAGGGAAGCTCAGGCTAAATGTTTGGTCAAATGAAATAGACAACACGCTGCTAGACAAGACGGGGCATCACACACGAGAAGGAGAAATACTACACCAATGAATGATGTCATTAAACACATTTACATAAATAAGTTCAAATATTGGCTAATGTGTGTCTTTCACAGTCAGATCTGATACAAGCTTTCTGATAAAGACTTTCTGTAAATAAACAAGTATAATACTTTCAATAGGTGGCAGAAGCCCTTTGTAGTGATACAGACTTCACTCAAGCACTGAAACAGCCATGTTGATGCCCAAATGTCATCTAATGGAGTGTAGTCTGAGGTGCTGCTTTCTAATGTAGGTAAAGATATTGACTTTGGTTGTTGATTCAGGTTTATAAAAGGTGTTAGCTGGAATGAATGGCGATGTGTCAGACATGAGCCAAACTCTGTTACATTGTGTGTGCTTTAGCTTCCTGTGGCACACATCGTCCATCTATCTTTCTTTTTTTACCATTACAAAGCAAACCCACAAATTCTCATTGTGGTCTGGCAAGGCTCTACAGGCATTCTAGAGACAGGTCTAATTTCAAACAGACTGTAGGATAAATGATTGACATGTGCTCTCCTTAGCTGGGACATTATTTAAACCTAAATCCAAAATGAGCCCTGAATAAATCTGGGGAAAATGGATAGATCATCATAGATCATGCATTTGCAGAATGCGGCTTCATTTGTGCCTAAAATGCCTAAGTGTTGTTCACTATATTTAAACATTTTGAAAGCCTGTGAGTGACATTATAATCTAAAACCTTATCTGGTTCATGATCACTTTCTTTTCCCATTGGCTGTTGACACTATCAGATCTTGTTGAAGAATGACTTGGACTTCATGGTAGATAAGGCCTGGAAAACAGGGTCACTACAGTCTCTTTTAGGAGTGTTTATGTTAATACATCCAAAATAATCTGACCAAATGTCCTGGAGTGTTTTAGGATCCAGTGAACGGCAAACAAGTTGTTGATCTAGCTTTAAGAAACATTGATTCCAGACAGAGAGACTGTAAAGAAAGAAAGACAGAAATAGGTAAACAGAGAGAGAGAGAGAGGTGTTTATTAAGAGGATACAGGAGGGTGAAAGACACAATAGCTTCAGAGGAGAGGAGTGACTATAGCAGCAGAATGGACTGCAGCAGACAGAAGATATGAAATTATAGACACCAGAAGAAAGAGGCAAAAAAAAGATTCAAAAATAAGAATTTGCAGAGAAAAGAGGGACACTGTTTAAGTGTGTTCATGTGCGTGCGTCACATCTAATTCTTAGCAAGCCCTTCAATCAAGATGTGATTTACAAGCCTGGGTTTCTGTTACCACATTTTACTGCATACAGGCCTGTGAGCAGGGGCTTTTATTTGGCAGGAGCTTAAACTCTAAGAGTAACAAGTTGGTTTTTGCCAGTTGGAAACCGCTGCCATTGCAGCGGTTTTCAACTGCACTGGTTTTCTTCAGGTTTCCTGACCGCAGAGCAGAGGGAGAGCATGGTGGAGGGGGAGGGGGGTTATAGAAGAAGGCTAGGAAGAGGAGGGGGAATGCGGGCAAATTACAGCACCGAAAGAACAAGGGGAGCAGGAGAGTGAAGAGGAGGAAGGCAGTGTGATTGTAAGGAGTCAAAGAGGGTAAAGAGGATGGTCTATAGGGTTGGTTTTAGGCATTGTGGTTATGGGTAAAGTTAAGGTAGACTTCTTTAAAGACTTTGCTTTGGCCTTTATCAGATAGATGAAAACAAGAAAGGGGGTTTCATGGACCAAAGTGCAGCAGGTCGAACTCAAACCCTGGCCACTGCAGTCAGTAGTGAACATCAGTATACACGTTGAACCAGGTGAGCCACCACAAGTGCATCCCAAGTTGGGGTAGACTTTTGAGAAAATAAAATGTTCTGCAATTAGTGCTGTCAAACCATTATCCCATTATTTTAACTCTTATCAACTTGGAAAAGTGGATCGGCTTGCTTTGTGCAACTGTCTTTTTTAATTAAAAACAACATTGGCACATAGCCTACTGTAGTGTTCAATTTCACACGTAACATTCTCACTAGGGTTGGGCAAGTTAACGCGTTATTATTGCGTTAACTCATTAATTAATTAACGCCAACAATTTTTTATCGCGCGTTAACGCAGTTTTCATTTTTTCTTTATTATTGTAAAAGTTTGTTGCTCACCGGCTTTGTAAATACTGCAAAGTTGAATTTTCTTATCACCGGAGTACTTCCGGTCTGAAATATCACAGACAGTTGATACCAGCAAATCATTCAACAACACACACAGTGGCGAGACTTCGGCAAGCTACGTTAGATGCAGCGTGGGGGTAAGTTTAGATAAACAAAGGCAAGAGAAGCTAACAAATGCCATAGCAACGTGGACAGCTACAGACTGCAGGCCCAGTAGGGTTTTGGAGGACGTCGGTCTGAGAATCACAACGACGGCAGGTATGCGATTCCCTCAACACGCACCATCACAAGAAGAATACACCAGTTGTTTGAAAAGGAGAGGACTGCAAAAGCGACCACGCTACAACATGCGAACGCTGCTGTTTAGTTACAGTACGTTCGCATGTTGTTACAGTACATTATACTGATGAAAAGTGGGCGCTGTATCACATGCTCTGACTGACATTATGCTGAAACATGCGCGGGACACTGTATTGAAGCTGCACAGCAGTGGAATGTGTCAAATAAAGTCACCGCAGTTAGGACAGATAGTACGAATAGATAGGACATCTGATCGCTGCTGCGAGCCTTCTGCCTTCTGATCATGTCCCCTGCTTTGCGTTCGGTCTCCAGCGTTCTGTCACAGTTCTGTTACAGCGCGTTGGACAGTGTCCCTCAGTGTCTCTGCTTAACATTGTTAACATTGTACGTCTGACAGTGTCCTGCGAAGTGCAGAAAAGTTGTGGGGCTCTAAACCCAGTCCAGCAAGGCTGCAGAGTTAGAGCAACAACAGAAGGACGTGGACATAAGAAGGAGTCGCTTATGCAACACGTTCCAACCAGATGGAGTTCATCTCTGGACATGATAAATACATTGTTTAAGTTGAGATGTACACTAAATATTTTATTTAACTGCTACTCTATAAACAAAATGCTGGTAGGTTTTTGCAGAACAAATGTCACGGCTCTTTTGTTCATATGGCAGAACATTTAAAAAAAGAATTGCACTATATACACGACTTTTGAATTCATTATTTCATTTTGCGATTAATCGCGATACAATTTTTTAATCGCTGCCCAGCTCTAATTCTCACACAACGTAACACTCTACATCAATAAAGGGTGAAAACCATGGCTCAATACTTTCTTTTACCCAAGTTTGTTTTATACATTGCAGCCAGGCTGCTTCTCTTTCTTCACCAGAGGCTCATCAACCCAGCCTCTTATTTCAGACAGAATGAACAGTAATGGTTACCTGGCTGACAAGGGGGCTGAGAGCATCAGCTTTGTGATTGGCCATCAACAACAAAACACACAGATCACTTTGGACTTGTCAATGTAACCATTTGGCAACTTTTAAAAAGTAAACTTTCCATTCAGAATCTTCATGTCGTCCACTTCGGTTACTACTCTTTGGCTGGCTTGAAAGCCCAAACGGCGTGGGTGCGGTGTGCCTGTTGTTTTGTTTCCGGTCTAGCTAGATCCGGTGTGGTGTTGTAGTTTTTCTAATGTTACTAGTTGTTGCAACAGCATGTGAAAAAAACAACAAAGTTTGCTAGGCCAAAAAGAACGTTATTCTTGCGATAAAAATGTAAACCGGGTTAGCGTTAACTACGTTAATAACACGCTTAACTGATAGCACTTATTGTTTGGCAATCCATCCATCCATCCATCCATCCATCCATCTTCGTCCGCTTATCCGGTATCGGGTTGTAATGGCAGCAGCTCCAGCTGGGGGCCCCAAACTTCCCTTTCCCGAGTCACATCAACCATCTCTGACTTGGGGATCCCGAGGCGTTTCCACGCCAGGGTGGAGACATAATTCCTCCATCTAGTCCCAGGGTCTTACCTGAGGCCTCCTCCCAGCTGGACATGCCTGGAACACCTCCCTGGGGAGGACCGAGGAGGCATCCTTACCAGATGCCCAAACCACCTCAACTGGCTCCTTTCAATGCAAAGGAGCAGCGGCTCTGCTCCGAGCTCCCCACAGATGACTGAGCTTCTTACCCTATCTCCAAGGGAGACTTCAGCCATCCTCCCGAGGAAACCCATTACAGCCGCTTATACCCTTGCAATGCAATATTCTCCAAAGTGACAGAAACATGTTTTTTTGTGTGTGTACATGTTTATGAGAGAGAGAGAAAGAAAGAGAGAGAGACAGAGAGAGAGAGAGAGAGAGAGAGTGAAGGTATATGAATAAGATTCTTGAAGGAAGTCAGCCTCTTTTGCATCTGTCTCAGTACTGAAGCCAGACAGATAAGGTAACTAGTTATGATATTCACTGGACTGAAATTTAACCATCAAGGGATATTCAATAGAGTGTGTTGCAATCCAGAGTCAAACTCTTAAAAGTGGTTAAGATACAGAACACATTTAACCCTTGAGTTGTTTTCTCGTCTACCATGAAAAAAAAAGTTTGGGTCACTTATTATTATCACTTTTCCCCCCACATTTTTGTCACTTTTCAACATTGTGGGTGCTTTTTTAAAAATGTTTTTGGTGTTTTTTTTCAAAGTTTTTTGATATTATTAATGTTTACATTTTCAGCGGATATTTCAAAGGCCCATTTGTTGTGAGAAAAGAATTAACTGACAAAGGGTCAATTTGACCCAAGGACAACATGAGGGTTAAGTCCTAACCACACTGGAGGGGAAAATAATGTGTAGCTCTCCATTGACTTTGTATTGCATGCTAGTGCGTCCTTGTCAATTCCATATGCTAGCAAACAAGAGAAAAATAACTAAAAGCTGCAGTGTGATGGAATGCACTAACAACTGGGTGAAGAATTGTACAGTCTACGTAAAGAACCCATAACTTAGTTTTTATAGGCTGCCAAACCTAAAAAAACAAGCATTCAGTTAGACAGCAGTGGATAAAGGCAATATGTGAGTCATCATCAGGAAAACTGTGGGATCCTGACACTCTGTATGCCTGATGTTACATGTTTGTTATTACACAGTCAGTTTTAGGCTATTTTTCTGTAAGTTAATCTAAATCATTTCAACGTTGTGCAACTTGTATTATAGTGGAATATGGACACATCAAAGCTGTGCAGTATCATGTTTGCATGTGCCTTAGCATACTAACACACAGCTAACATAAGCTTACTAACAGCTAACTTGTCCTGTCTGGTAGACATACAGTAGATTCCTAAAATACCCATTTGTTCTGATAAAATCTAATGTTTTTGCCAGCTACAGGCATTTTGTTAGCGTTTCAGGCCTTTGCGTATTGTGGTGACGATTTTTTTCCTCGCTGATGGGCATGGCTTTCAGAGTATAACACGTTCCGCTCTGTCTCCATTAGGCCTTGTGATTGAGCCTAAAAGTTGAGTCTGTAATTTGTAGACAAAGTGCCTGTTGCTTTTAGTTTTATGTTGTTGTGGTGGTGTGGATCCCCTGAGTTAAGCCACTCCAACTCCACCCACCAACTTCGACTTTACCTTACCCCAAACAAGTCAAGGCCTGATGCAATACAGTATTTTACAAATGGCAGAGATGAATAGAGCCCAGTGCGTTCTTTGCTGTGTGGACTGTGAAAAGTCACTGTAACCTATTGTACCTTTACATTATCTGTCCAGGTTATATGCCATCATTGCCACGTCTTGCATCACCAAGATGCTATCATACCTTCAGAAAGCTGTCAAAGCTAAGGACAAAAACTATGAAAAGAAAATCTATTCATTCATTATTAAAATGTAGGGAGAGCAATGTCCTCTGTTTCAAATGAGGTCCTGTTAAAACTGTTATTTTAAATGTTGCCACAAAATTGGTGCAAGATGAAGTTAATTGCTGTGTTTTTTTTACTTATGTACTTCTATCTTTGCTGTACACTATATGTATCTTTTAATATGTGTTGTTTTATAATTCACAACGTTATCGCCAGACAAGAACGTCAATATTGGACATTTCTGCAAAACCCTAGATTGTGTTAAGTATGTGTGAATACACACATTTTTAAAATGTATGATATCTGCGTGACGAGTAACAGTGTGGTTAAAGTTGGAGAAAGATCATGGCTATGGCAAATAAAATATGGTTAGAATCACAGGAGGCGACTAAAGCACTTGGCTAAGGTTTGGTAAAGATCATGGTTACAGTTATTAAAAAAGATGAACATGCTACACACATAAGGTTTATCATTATTATTATTATTATTATTATTATTATTATTATTATTATTTCCTGCAGTGGCACGGAGGATTTGCATTGTAAATAGTGCCATGTGAAATTGTAATTTCATTCAAAATAAAACATTGGTTTTCCAGCGTCTGAGTCTGTCTGTGTGAAAGTAAGACAGTTTAAAATTCACATCAGGAAGCTGCCCACTGAGCCAGAGGAGTTCACGGTTAAAGGCTTGAGTGGTAGTAATGAGGTCGCTGCACTTTAATTTTCCAAGTGTGGTAATTGAACCAGACACCAGGAAATAATGTATTCTACTTCTACAGACTTTTGAAACTTTTGAAAGCATTATCAATGTCTTTTCGATGGTGACAGTGGGCACAGGTGCCCTGGCTGTCACTTCAGCTAAGACACTTTCTAAGCTTTTTCCATTGTCAAAACACCCTTCCCTTTCCCCATAAAAAAATATGGAAAATGCGATCATACAATCAAAGAGATCTTACTTTTTCAATTAATTAAAAGCCCTTTATGTGCTTCTTGTTTTCCAGTTTTGCCCTAAATGACACTGAGTTTGACTTGTTTGGTATAGAAGATCAATGGACAAACCTAGATGAGCAGGTGAAGAGGAGCAGGGGAAAACATGGGGGTGAGGGGACGATGCATAAGAGCGCCACATTTCAAGGCAAGGCGGTAGGTTGGGGTGGTGGATGGTTGGATGGATCACACTCCACGTCTCTTGGGTAACCGTAACTGAAGAAACGTCTGATTTGAATCCAAATCATGACATTTCCCCAAACTTAACTAAGTCGTTTTGGTGCCTTAACCTAACCAAACTGCAACCGTTTCACAACGTTAACATGGTCAAATGCAACCGTTACTTTCTCTGGTTCAAAAAAGAAGACACCACTAGGGACACTAATTTATGAAATGCTTCTGTGGGTTGTATAATAGGGTAGGAAAAAACAACCTATGTCATTGTTTGGTTTGGAGGACTTGTTAGAATAGAATAGAAAAGAATGCCTTCATTGTCATCATACACAATTGCAGTACCTGTACAATGAGATTTACAGTGTCAACACGAAATATAAGAATATAAAAATATAAAGTATAGGTAGTGCAGAGAAAAATAAGGAGGGGGGACCTGGTGCACAGTCCTGAGTCTTGAGAGCAACTGCATGCATATATAAAATAACTTTGTACACACATTATGCAAAAAAAAGTTAAGTGTTAACAACAAATAACTAAATATTGCACTGTAATGAAATCAAATAGTTAAATATTGCACTGCATTGGGGAAAGGAAAATTTGGGGTTCCCTGCTGGAGCTGCTGAACCCGCCACCCGATACCGGATAAGCGGATGAAGATGAATGGATGGAAGAAGAAAGTCTGGACGGCTGTGGAGTGAAGTCAGTGCATGTGTGAGTTCCGGGTGGTTACGGCCTTCAGGAAGAAACTGTTCTTGAGTCTGTTAGTCCGTGCTCTGATGCATCTGTAGCGCCTATCGGAGGGCAATAGGTCAAACAGATCAGAGCCGGGGTGGGAGCTGTCCTTGGTGATGTTCTCTGCTCTGCTGAGGCAGCGGGAAGTGTAGATGTCCATCAGGGAGGGAAGAGGGCAGCCAATGATCTTTTGTACTGACCTTACAACCCTCTGCAGCCTCTCCATGTCTGCCGCGGTGCATCTGCTGTACCAAACTGTGATGCAGTACGTCAGCAGGATCTTTATGGACGAGCGGTAGAAGGTCAGCAGCAGGTTGGAGTCCAGGTTGTCCTGTCCTTTTGTTGGGAGGAGGACAGGATGCATAGATATTTGGGCTTGACGTAGTTTCTGTCCACGACATTCCACTTCCAGGATTGCTCCAGTGCTGCTGTCTTTTTAGGTGGTAATTTTAAACTCCGGGGGATATGTGAGGACTATGGTTAACTGCTCCTCCAATTTCTGCAGGGTAAGTCCACATAGCTAGCTAGACTATCTGTCCAATCTGAGTTGTCTGTTGCACGATTAAAAAAAACTTTCAACGTACACATGTTCCACCAAAACAAGTTCCTTCTTCAGGCTATTTTGCAGTGGCACCATGGTTCTGTCCGGCGCTCAGCACCGCCCAAGGCAATTGTCACTGGTTTAAGAAATGCCAATAAACCAGAGCAGGTTTTCTTCCCATCCCCAAATGCTGTGTGGACTAGCCAGACCCTTGTGGCAAAGCGAGACTAGGCTTGATAAAGCAAAGGTGGGGAGTTGGGCACTTTACGGGGCGGTTGTGGCTCAGTGGTAGAGTGGTTGCCTGCCAATTGGAAGGTTGGTGGTTTGATCCCCGCCCCTGCAGTCATTGTCGAAGTGTCCTTGGGCAAGACACTGAACCCCGAGTTGCCCCCGGTGCTGCGCATCGGAGTGTGAATGTGTGTGAATGTTTATCTGATGAGCAGGTGGCACCTTGTACGGCAGCCCCTGCCACAGTGTATGAATGTGTGTGAATGTCTCCTGTAGATGTAAAAGCGCTTTGAGCAGTTGTTAAGACTGGAAAAGCGCTATATAAATACAGCACATTTACATTTACATTTACATTTAACGAGAAGTACATGTACGGCAGAGACAATTGGCAGTCAGTTAGCGGTTTCATTGACAAGCAGCTACACTTCCCTATTTAAAAAGTTCAAACCCACTGAGACCTCGGTATACCTCCTCAAAAAACAGAATGTAGGATGGTCGGCCCCACTGATCTGACCAAATATCTGAAATATAAATAAACTCAACATGGACCAAGAGTGGATATAAACTCTCCCAGTGTTTCTTTCCTTTCTTCTCCCCTTTCATCTTTGCTTCCTGGTTCCCTCTTGACCCTCACCCCACTTCCCTACAAATACAGTGCGTACCTGTTTAGCATAAATGATGGCACATCCTGTGCAAACCAAGCTCACATCTGAATGGATTTGAAACCTGAGTTATGTTACGATGGTGAAAATGTAATTATTTGTCTTTTCCCCTGCTCACTGCTGTCAGGTTAACAGATGAAATACTGCCTACGTTTGCTTTGTAACTAAATGTTGTCATTGGTGTCTAATATGCTTCCATGTCCCGGAGCTACGCATAACACCCCCATACTTGTGTCCCACAAATATCTAACTTCATTATAAAGTAATTTTAAGGAACGGGGATGCTTGAGAGGCATTTAGGAAGGATCAGATTGTGAGAACATATTTTCAGCAGTAATCCACCAATGGTACACAAAATGTGTCTTGGAGCACCTTCAAGAGCCTTCCTCGCAAATAAAAACACATTGATTTTCTGTCTTAGCAAATGTAGTGACAGTCATATGTTTAATCTCTGATTTGAAGTGGAATTTGTGTTAACCTCACTGTCTTAATGTACACATTACCCAAACCTGTTTGAAAACGTCTTCCCACAGAATTCAATTTACCTCTCATGGAAATTTCTGAAAAAGGATAACTGCTGCAGAGGCAGCAAAACTGTCTGTCAGAACAAAGTGCTCACATCTTTGCCAGATCCTTTTCAGGGAACACTTTCATCATTTGACAAAAAAGATGATGCTGTCACGATGAAATATTTATTTGAATGTGCTAGAGGTACACAATTTTATCTTGCCAGACACTAAGAAGCCTGAAAAAATGGAGCAAAACCCCTTGAAAGATGCTATGTACTTTTTATTCTCTCTGTCTCTCACCATTTAATATTTATCTAAATACCACTTTATGCTGTCTAGTTGACACAACATTTGCCCCATTTTATATTTCATGAAGGCATAAAGACAGCTTGTTGTTAGTGATGTTTAAATGTCTGAAGTAACTCTTGTGTCCTCTCTGCTGTGTCTTTTCACACCAGCAAGGAAGCTAAAAAATAGGCCAAGGGCTGATGCATAGTACTTATTTTTCTTCTCTCTGACTCGTGAGTTTATTTATTTTGAAAGGTGTGACTGAGAGGAGAGATGTGGCTTTTTTATATCCTCAAAACTTCTACCTCTACTGTGACCCAAATAGAGGAGAAATTTAAACTCTCTCTCCCAATCCAATTAATTAGTGGGAAAGCAGGAAATGTCTTCCGCAGTACGAACCAAAACTTTGTTTTTGTTTGTGATGATTGTCATTACCCCGGACTAGATTTTACAGACTGTATTTTCTACCATGTATCTTTAGTGGTTAGTTATGAATCTTAAATACAAACTCTGGAATGTTGTGTTTGAGCTCAGCTTGGCTCACGACTTCTTTTCTGACTCCTGCTGAGCACCAACTGTCTGGATAGAGTAGCTAGTAGCGTTTTTGGCTGCTGAGCGCAGAGTAAAAGTCTACAGTCTCCACTGGAAATTTGCATTCACTGGCGACTGAATATAAGTTTTGTGCTTGATTTAATTCCAAGTTATGTATCTGTGCTGCTGTTTTTACCATGAAAAACTTTGCAAACTTTGAAACAAACAGATTCAACACATTCTGCAACCTGAACCCCGAAAAAAAAGTTGTTTGTCAGTGCTTCCCAAATCTGTTATAAATAACTTAAACACACTTTTTACTTATACTTAAATAACTAAATAATTCATATGGGTGTTTGTTGATGTGCCAGATTAAGAAAAGGATTTGTTAAGTTTGCAAAAACGTCAAGTATTGTCAAGGTTGGGAAAGGACTGTAGTCGCCATCCAAAGAAACTAATATTGACTGAAGGTAGGAGGACAGTGTTCTGTACGGTCCAGCGTCCACAGGGAAAACAGTCATTATGTTGCATCTAGGGATGCCAGCTTGGACCCAAAAGTGCAGAGACAAGGAGGCAGTGAAAGGATTAGAGGATTTACCAGCATTCAACAAAGGGGGTCCTGAGGCAGGTAGGCAAAAGGAGTTCCAGAAACACTGAGAAAACCGAAGACTGGGGAATCAAAAACCACAAGAAACGACACAACGTAGGGGGTGATAAACACCATGATCTGACAACAGACAAAGGAAGCACAGGAACTAATTACAAGTGGTAACAACTGTGGTAACGAGGGACAGGTGACACGAGGGCTACGGAACAGGTAAGACACATGAGGGCAGGAGAGACAATCCCAAAGTTGGGAAAATACAAGGCAGGAAGTGAAACAAGACATGACACAGGAGAAACAGACACTGGAAAGTCAAATAGGACACCGAATCATGAAAACACACACAAAGGATAGAACTAGGACCCAAACAAACAAGGGTAAAACATAACCATGAACAAATAACACAGAAACAGTAACACACAAGAAACGAATCGACAAAATAAGACAGGAAAATCACAACCCCATTATTGACCAATGCCCTTTTTATTAACCATGCTTGTTCAAGGGAAGGCAATACCGCATTGGTCCAAAATTAAATATCTCAACAACTACTGTACACGATGGGTTGTTGCCCAGAAATTTGGTAGAGATTCATGTTCCCCAGAGGTTGAATCCTAATGGTAATCCCCTGACTTTTCCTCTAGCACCACAATGAGCGGCCATTTGTAAATGGATTACCATTCAGTTTGGTACAGACAATGATGGCCTTTGTGAACTTTGTTGGTCCCTTTCAGAAGGTCAAAATTTCAGTTTGTTCAGTGCTTTGGTATATCTCTCAAAACAGTGCTTAACAGCCTCTAAGTGCTTTTTAGTTCTGGTAGGGACAATTTCCACAGGTTTCCCATCAGGGAAAGCCACATTAAAAAGTTCTCTATCGACTTAGACAGATGTGTAATGGCATTCCATCAATTGAATGCAAAACCAGTGTTGAAATTATGAAAGGAAAATTTCTCCGTTTTGGTTTCTGATGTTTTCTTAAAACACTCATGTTGTCCTCGGTTCAAACTGACTCGTTTTCCTGTTTCAATGTCCTTTTTAACTACCCAAAACAACATAGTTGATGCCACGAAGTGATCTTTGCCAAGTACAACTCTCTACTTTCATCAATTTTGGGGTGTCTTATTCAACTTTATGGTGTTTGAAAAAAAAGAAATGTAAGTAGTTTTGAAATAGTATTTAGTAAAAGTTGACACAGTCCAGTCTTTGATTATCCTTCAACATACATTAATTTAATTTTTGTCCAAATAATTCCTAATTTCTGCTTTCCTAACCCAAACAGGTACAATTACTTATAAATGAGGTTGTTTGACCATGAATTCCAAAAAATAACTGTAAAACTAAAGTGTGACAAACATGAAACAAAAGCATCAAAAGTGATGAAATAAGGGACAAAAACATAAGAAAAAGTAAAACGAGGAAAAAAAAAAAGACTCAGCATAAGTGTTGATTTTCAATTTTGACGGGAAGACAACACAAGGGTTAAAAAAAGAATGCAATAACATTTTTTACATTGTATCTCAAATGTGTTCCTGACATAGAGCCTCTAAAGTCAGAACAGAAACAGAAGCTACTAATGCATGCAGCAGATATCTAAAGTTTCCCAGATGGTCTTTGAGTCTGCCATTAAGGACTCTTCTTGAAGACTGGAATCAGGACAAGAAGGCTATTGATTCGCTAATAATTTCCATTTGCATTGCAGCATGACAACACTTTTTTTGGTGCCCTATAGTAGAATCTACCTTAATAACGATTGATTATTCATCCGTTAAAATTTACATTAATCAATTACAGGAATTATGTAAAATGTGCTTTGCCGTGTGTCTTAGGTTAACCGAATATTTCAAACAGCAGCAGTTAATTCCAATGGGGGAAAAAGGGTCGTTTGACAAGGTCTCACTAACAAGGGGATGGAACACTTTTTTTCACTGAAAAATTGCATATTGTTACATTAATAGAAAAGAAGCAGCACTGCCTCCAGTGAGAGGAGAGATTTTGAGGCACAATATGAAATAAAATGAAAAGAGATTTGATGAGAAAGGAAGTACAAAGGCCAATAAGATGGATAGAAAGAGAGATAATCAGCAGTTTATGTGACAGACGACAGGAAAAGTGAAACGAGGTAATGAAGACAAAAAATTGAAAAAGAGATGCTGACACATGTAGATGGAAAGAATGCCAACCAGATGGAGAACCAGATAGTCAGAAAAATGCAAAATGCCCCTTCTGTGGAGGAGGAAGATATGGAGGTGGAATGACTATTTGAGGACTGGCTTTAGTGTTTTGTCATAGGAAAGAAGAAGAGAGAGGAGATACATCTTTTGTTCAATGCCTACACTGTACTGACTCCATAAATAGCAGATCAGTCATCAGGTTGTTTTTTAATATGGAAAACAAGACTCAAACTAGGACTAGGCAATATATTGATGTTAAGTCAATAAATGAGGCTAGATGGTGTCTTAGATTTTGGATATCTGGTTTCACATGATCCACATTACTGATGATTATTTATCTCAAATCTCATTGTGTAAATATTTTGTGAAAGCACCAATATCGCTGCAATATCTATATTGACGTCATTGCTAAAAAATGTTACTTGATATTTGAACTCAAACTGAATTAAAGGACATGCTTCTGCACGTTGGAACACTGCTCAAATGATTTTTTAAACTCGTAGTCATCATTACACACTTTATCATCAACATTACCATCCTGTAAGATGCCTGTAGGATTACATGCAACAGCAGAAATGAGTTTGAGAGATCACACATCGGTGACAAACCACATCTTCAATATTATTGAAGAATAATAATAACAAAATAACAAAGTTCAAGATCGGAAGACTCTGTCCTGGCTCCTGATCGTGTGTCCTCACATTTCAGACGATGGATTGTAGAGTTGGATGTGTAAATGTGTTATTAAAAAGGGCCTTTCTTTCTGTCAGTCTGAGATACAAAAAGCCTGAATTGTTAACAGTCCATATGGTCAAACCTCATCATGTGAAGGATCCTTTAAAGTTAAAAGACATGGCTAGATTAGACAAAGAGAGGAGCAAAAGGCAAAGAGAAGAGATGATTAGAGAAGACTAGATCTTACCCACTGTGTTAAACTCCCACAAGTGCTCTTAATCATTCTCCTTCACCTAATATCACTCCCACACTGTGTGATAAACAAAACCTTTCCTACTCCCTTCTCACGCCTCCTTTTTATGTCTTTTCATTCTAAGTGTTTTTTTTTCTCCTTTTTTCTCTATTTTTCTTTGTTCCCATTCGTCTCCCTGTTCACATATCCATCTTCTTCGCCCAATTAATCCTTCACTTTCTCAACGTCTGAGGACATTTTGGGAAAAGGAGGAATACGTTTCATTGGTATTATATCAAGTAAAACAACAGAACCATTATGAAATAGTTGAGTCACCCTGTATTTTGCTCACAGACACCCACGCACACACACACAGACCTGGAGTCCTCTACAGTCATTATCAACAGTGGGTTCATCATGTCACTCCAACTGTCCAGCTTCTAGCTTTTAAACTTTAAATGTACTTGAATCAGACAGGGACACCAACAAAAACACACAAAGAGGGAAACACAAAGAAATTCACACACATGACAGGGACCCCGCGAGTCTTATCATTTCATTATGTCGAAATTGAAACAGACTGAACCCTGCACCACTCTCCACTATCATCTTCAACGGTAGCTATAGAAAACACCTAGTAGCCTTCTGTTATTTTTTTTTATGGCTTTTTTAATTGGAACATTTCTTTACAGATTGTTCAACAATCATAAAGTATAGAAGAGAGACAGATAGTCTGTGGAGATACAGGTGGTGGTCTGATCTGTCAATGCCTTCAGCCACTTTAGTCACATTGACCTTCATCACCTAACTTCTAATGACACTTTCTCTTTCTATATATGTCATGAAAAGGGTCCTTGTGAGGAAAAAATCAATGCAGAGCTAATACGTGTGTGTGGGAATTGACTTTTTTTTAAATGAAACTTTCTTTCTATGCCTTAAAATAAACCTAAAATACCTGACCAGTTTATATGTGACAAGCTGAGGCCCACTTTTACTGTGGCCACTAATTACACAGGTTGAGTCCACAGAGATCAGCAGGACTCAAAGAGCCAGGGGCAGCTGTTACTGTGGCGAGCAGATGGCAGAACATTACTTTTCTATTGGAAATGTGTCATTTTGGGAAAACGAAAAAAAAAAGTCATTGGATAATTATTACCCCACATCGAGGATTTCATCAAAAGGTTGCACACACTGGTTGGTGTGATTAATAACTGCATATGTGATATGCACACACACACACACACACACACACACACACTCACACACACACACACACAAAGGAATTAAATTCCATTTGGCTGTTGCTGTTAAAAAAATATCTGAACGCAAGACATGCTTCCATGTACTTCCAACAACTCCACCAAAAGTGAGCTTCTTCACACCCAGCGGCCTCGGTGGAGTTGCTTAATCGCCAAAAGAAGAAAATTGAGCAGTTTCATTGTGAGTGTTAAGTGGTGAAGTGCTTCAAAAGAGAGCATGTACACAAAAAAAAAAACTTCCTTTGGGTAAATAAAAGCTTCAGGACAGTTTTCCTTTTTGAGAGTGATGACAGGAGGTACAGCGGTTTCACTCTGGAGCCCTTCATTAGAGGTGGCTCCCTCACACCAGCCTTTGGTCTGGTTCAAAGGTCAAGCCACCTAAAGCTTGCTAATTTAGCTCCCCATGGTTAGATTTGCCCTTTCACACATGTGTGTCATTACACATAGCTTGGCCCCAAAACACATTCCTGGCCACATGTTAGCTGGATTAGATTTAACGCTGTGAAGTGGCCTTTTACTAAGAAAAAAAGAAAAAGAAATGTTATAAAATGTTGGTTTTGTCGCACTTGGAAACCAGTGCCATATGTTTATGGCTCCACTTTTAGCTTTTAATACTCAGTTATGTTGCTAGGAGGAGTTGGGCGGAACCAAAATAAAATCAACAAACAACAACAAAGCTGACATTTAGACATTTATTTGATTTAGTGTGAGAATGCAAAAAACACAAAAAGGGACATTGAGAGACTTTTAGGAAAAATTCAATCCAGACCAACACATTACATTCATCTATAGCATATATTATCAGATAGTTCTGACAATGTAGGGATGTATTAGCAAAATGACAGTACATCCACAGTTTAATGTGTATGAGACATTTATAATACGTAATGGCTGTGTAAATAATACTGGGAGTATTCTCTTAAAGTGTGTGGCAGCTAGAACCAAACAGTCCTAATGGCTTAAAGAGAAAGTCCACCAATTTTACTCAGTGTGTTTACAGATTTGGGGGAGTACTACAGCGTATGTAAAAACAAGTTGTTGAATGCTTTTTGAATTTTTGAAAAAGACAAAATCTCTAATTCTGCTGCATTGATTTCCATCCATTGAAAAACAAAATCTGTCCATCATGAGTCCAGCTTTGTTCTACGAGTTAAATGGCCAAGTTAGTGTGAACACATACAGGAGAATTTAACTCTGGACTCTCAAACTCTACACACATGCCCCAGGAGTCAGCAATAGCAGATAGTTGTTTGTCCCAGATAGATATGTTTAATGTTAATGCAACAGCAATTCACATATGTTTGTAGCTCAATCCCAGAGAACATATTCCAAAAATGACGAACAAACTTTAAGGTTTTCACTTACAGAAACAATAAACCCGGTGGGCTCAAGCCTTGTCAACACAAGGAAATTGGAAGTTTTAAAAATGTGATATTCGGATTAAGTGTTTATTAAATCTCTGTCCTCGGGGCGAGCCTTGTGTCATTAAGATTACCACAATCAAAGAAAGGAAAGCAAAGTTCAGTGATTTCAAATATTATGTAACACCAGCTTTAGTCATATTACATTAGCCATTGGGTGAATCAGCAGTAAGTAAATGATCAAAGGCAAACAAGCAGCACAAAAGCTTTAAAGCAGATACAATTCTGCAGTTAGAAATGTGTCAATCTGATCATCAGTAAATTATCCTGGGTTCTGGCACTTACTACATTCTCTTTTTAAGCCTTTGGAATTACTAATTGGAGAAACCCTGCATGCTGTCACTAGGGTTGCACTATATGGCAACCTTCAGTGTGTTTGCAGAAAAAGTGCTGTGAACAGATGCCAGTGCCTGTGTATCTCCACTAATAACTTACTAGTGCGGGCCAAGGTTCCCTAATTTCCTTATTCATCAACGAACAGAAGTTAACCAATGCTGACGTTTGTTGCCGTTCTGCGTCGCACTTCAGTAATCACTGTATTTAAACTGGACAATTGGAAAAAGCTGTGGCTGCTGTTTCCTGAATGAGTGCAGAAAGTCAGACATTTTTATAGACACATCTTCCAAAGTGTGAAAAAATGTCAAATGATTCCTGGCTATTATGTGTCTGAGTAGTGACTAAACCTTTCCACAGGCACAGTTTCTAAGCAGAGTGGCACCAAATATCTTACAAATCTCTGTAACTGCTTCATGGGGATGGAGCATAGCTCAAAGTCAGTGCAGTAGTGTGGGCCCAGAGGACGACCGGATGGGTGTGCCGTGATGAAGCTGATAAGAGAGTAATGAGGCACATTGTCATTAAAATCTGTGAATAAAAAAGGCTGCACTAGATTGACTTCTTAGCATGCCTTTTAGCTAGCTGTTGAGAAATGGTCAAAGAAAGGGCAGGCTTCTAAAGTGGAGCCATGATATGTATTTAACTCTATATTGTACAAAAAAGAGAAAAGGAGCTTAGCATGGCTATTGCTACAGATGTAATTATTAGCTCTCTAGGCTTTTGTTGTCTTCTTACATTACTGGGGTTGCAAATTAGCCTGTTAGCTAGAAACCTTTCATGGAACACATTAACACATAATGTTATGGCCTTGACTGTAATAAGTATGTTTATAATAATATGCGCTACATTGTTCCTGACAAATAAACTGATAAACAAAAAAACAAATTCAAAGGTATTAAATGCCATGCTATCCTAAAACAATGGACTGTAGACTCCTACAAAAGGAGTTCCTCTCAAACATCACTTATGAAGTGTGTGGCGGTGTCTGTATGAAAATGAAAAACAAAACCTCAGGGTTTTCCTCCGTCAGATGCTGTGTCTCAAGACACTGGAACAGAGATCATTGGATTTCACTCCTGAAATGCTTCATTTTTATTTATTTGGGTGTCTGAACTTCCTACCAACCCAGACAACCCTGTCAGTGTTTTTTGGGCTGCCTAGATCAGAAAACATGGGATTCAACAAGCCATTCAAATGTGGCTCCCCTTCTAATGTTACATGAGTATACCCATGGGCAGGCAGTATACCCACAGCTTTAGAACTATGTTTGCAAAGGCAAACATTAAAGCATGCAAGCATATTCTAGTAAAAAACCCCAAATACTAATATGAACCTGAAAGGAGCATCATATGTCTCCTTTAACAAAAAAAGATGCTTTTCTCAAAAGACGTTAATATGCTTGAACACTAGTGTCACTTACATCGAATTGGAGTTGAACATGGTGACTCAGTGTCCCTAAGTTTTTAGATTTTGCATGTTACCATGCTAATTAATTCAGCAGTGGCCAAAGTGTACACAGTGTGTATTAGCTTTCTTATCTTTCTGCTTTTTCTTGCTTTCTCACCGCCTCAAGAGTCAACATGTCTCCAAAACAAGATGAAACCTGTTCTGAAAACTAAACCCAACATTAGCCAGGGTGCCAAGAGGGAGAGAATGAGGGAGACAAAGGAAACTCATCCAATTTTCGTTTGTTGGCCGCTGCAGCCAAAACTCTCATTTACTGTATAAACTCCGGGCTGCCAAGAGCTTGTGTCCAAATCAAATAGCCCGGCCCAGCAGACGCTTAAAACGCTTCCACTGGAAGACTCTTTGGCCAATTCATATTGAGTCTAAAATGAGCACAGATGGGGGAAGGATTTTTTTACCTACCATGCTGGTGTGTGCTCTGACTTATCTCATCAAAAACATGCCTTGAATGGGGGTTAGAGGGTTTGCTTTTGAAAAGGACACGCGGTGATGAAAATGATTGTTCTCATAGAGTCATGAATATGATTTGACAAAGAGAGGAAGCAGAATAGACACAGTTGTGTTTATGAAAGTGAGAGACAAAGTGGTGACTGTGGTGCTGTGTGGTTGCTGCGAGCGTGTATTTTGGTTTCTGTGTGAGCTAGAGAGAGAAAGAGAAAGAGAGAGAATCTGCATACAATCAGCTTCACGTCTACAGGGAGAGTGACTCTGGGGCTTCGCATTTCATATGTGTCTCATCCCCCAACATTTCTTGCCAAATCCAGATCAAAAATGAAATTACTGTAATTTTCACAGAATTTCATCTGCCATCCAGCATCAGTTTAAAAGGTATTATGCAGTCCACACCATTACTCCCTGTACAATGAATGACAGTGAGGCATGGAAGCAAAGTTTGACAAATTACTGTTTCTTATGTCTTCTTATTTGAACCATGACATACTTTTGTGTTTGAATAGAAAAAAGTTAACAGTAACTCAAGATATATTAAATCAATCTAAAAAGCAATGGAGCATTTATTGCTGTTCTTCTCAAAAGGAATGCAAGTGAGTATTCCTCACATTTGATTTGCTTAAATTGTTGTTGCATGTTTAAAAGTGCTTTCAGACCTAAGTTGTTTATTTTATTAAAGTAACTCAGCCCATTTGGATTGTTGAAGTTGGTGTGAGTGCAGATATGAACTCTGGTGTGGACCCAAAAGCCAGATGGGGCCAATTGAAAAGTTGTGTGTACTAACACCAGTCTGTGTAACAGCAGATATGTTAAAAAAAGAAACACTTGCTGACCTTTGTAGCTGTCAAGGAATCAATCTCCCATAGTAGTACTCAATGTATAGGCCTAAAAGATCAGTGTGTAACTGTGGTAGTATGTATGCTCGCCAGCGTGATTGCAGGTGTTTTCCCTCAACAGTGTTGGAAATTAATGTTAAAAGTAAATATTCTCTTTAAAGTTTAAGGAACTTTACTTGAGTATTTGCATTCCCTTTCCAATTTTTTGTGCTTTCATTTTCAGACACTGTACACTTCTACTTCAAAACAATTCTGTGGCAAATATTGTACTTTTTACACCATTGCATTTATTTGACATTTTCAGTTAGCAGTAACATTGCAGTTTCAGAAAACTAACATACAAAATATGATCAACTAATTCATTATGATGTTTTGTACTGTAGGTTAAGATATAGTCTGTTGCGCACTGGATGTTCGGCTGCACCTAGGCTAAGAAGATGATCGTTCTAAATAAATGGGCCTAGTGCCGCCCAGGACGTTTGTGATTGGTTTAAAGAAATACAAGCAAGCCAGCGTTTTTTCACCTGTCACAGAATAAATAGGCTGTGTGGCCAGACCATACTGCAGTGCTGACACTGCACAGTGGAGACAGGTCTGGCAATGTGAGACCAGTTAAGATAAGACTTTATTGACTTCCATGGGGAAATTCACATGTTACCGAGTGGTATGTACTGCAATTAAAATCAGAATCTCCTTTAACAGCTGCAGCAATAGGCATCAATGAGAAAAATCCACATAATATACATTTGTTTCTTATTATATTTTGGTACACATTTTGTAATATATTTCACTTGATTAAAACATCTGAGTACTTCCACCACTCTACATGAGAACCTATGTAATACTTTTTACTCCATGTTCCTTTGGCAGTTTCTAGATAAAAAGTGAGTGAAACATGGTGACCACATGCAACACCCTTAGCCATATTATCACGGTAGCATACTGTACAAGACTGCTTTTTTATTTATGCCACTTGCCTAACTGTTTGTTCATCTCACTTCAGTTGTATTGCTGCAAAATGGCATTGTCAAGCAGACAAACTGACCAACACATATGTAATAATAGATCGATATTTGGCGTGAGTGTATCAATACAGCCACAGAAAATTTAGTGATACCATGCTGCATCCAGATTTTTTTACACAGTTTAGACGGACGAATAGTTGAAAGAATCCAGAACATTGTTTGAAGCCAAAACACTTGTTGACACTATTTGTAGTTTGGTAAATCTTAGTCCCCCTGGAGAGCATCTTTGTGGCATCTGAACACCTTGCTGCTTTGAACCTTGTAGTTGTGTCACATTTAATCTTTGTGATTGTTTTTTAACGGAAGTGTTTAGAATTACACTTTTGATTTTGGCGCACAAATATCGCAGGCTTGCAGGTACAGGCAGGAAAGATTAATTCACCTCTTTATTTCATTCTGTTCACAATAATTGAAGAAGAAGTGTGGTCTCAATGGAGTTCATGTAATGGGCATAAACATCTTTAATGTGAATAACACTGCGTACAAATTGAGAATGTGCTGTGGTAAAATTGTTTTGTAGAGGATAAACTGTTTGACATTGAGCAATCTTTTCTTGTTGGACAAGCGTCATCTTTACAGTCAGTCCACAAAACCTAATCTGCACTTCAATTAACGTTCACTTTTTTTTTTTATACAAGAATGTGTTGGGTAATAATACAGCAGAGGAAGGCTGGCTTGTCCTCGTAACATACGCTGACACGTATCTTTATAACTTCAAATTATTGAGGTTAATCTAAAAAGCAGAAATCATGAAAGTGTAAAAATGCTGAGGAGATTGTGCCCTGCCTTTAAGCCGACTGACCCGGCCTTATCCCAAGTCTGCTATCAGACCAGGTGCCTCTGCTTGCTCTACTTGCAAGACTTCCCCATAATGGATTGCACACTAAATTTCATTTTAATTCCATCTTTATCCAGCCAGGGTACGCCCATGAGATTTTTTTCTTTTTCAATAGCGATCCACAGCAGTCCAAGTCAGCAACCCATTACTTTTATTTAAAAAGTACACACACACAGAGTTGTTAATACGTGATTAAGAAATTATTTTTTAAAATCCTGTCAGGATGGTGGAACAAAATGTTTAAATGATTATCATCAGCACCACCTTCCAAAAAGAACAAGCGTTCCACTGAATCATTTATATTCTGTATCACTCTGTGGCATAAAAGTGATCAATGAAAGGATTAAATAAAGAAAGAATGATTTAAAGACTGGAAAAGGTATTAGTGGCATAATAACACTTTATGAAGGAATTTAAAAAAAAGTGAACTGCGTTTTTTTAATCAAACCCATCCTCTGTAGATGCATTACTTAATAAAGGTTACTAAGAGTTCTTTTAAAGCATTAACAAAACTACTACATACTCATTTAATGAAGCATAGTGTTTAGCTTTAGATGGATATTTTAATACGTATATTAAACCAGCCTACCAAGCTATACCCTATGTAAATGTAAAGCATGTGATGATTGCATTTGTAGCTCAAAGTAAAAAGGGAAACTAATACTTTCTGTACAAAATTGTACATGTTTTTTTTTTATGTTTCTTGAGCATTTTATATTGCCTGCCTGTCTTTGAGAATATATACATTAAGGTTCCATTTATTCAAATGCATTAATCTACAAGAGAGTTATTTTGTTCCATTCTTGTGTGCAGGAACCATGAGCAGCCCTTGAAATCACGTATTTCATTAACTTGGCGTTATGTGGGTCTTGTGGGTTGGGTTGAAATAAGAAAATTTAAGTGTTGTCCCGGAGTTTTTTTAGGACTCTGGAAGAAGACAAAGTGGCAGTTATCGGGGGCAGAAGTAAGGAGTGGTTTTGGCGAGGGATTTGGGACCAAGCTTTTCACAATGTTTCATCACAAGGTGTAATTGAATTCATGCTTGCCTTTATATATCCTCTCAAGTTCAGCAGCCATGGGGCCCAGGAGCAAAAGCATTTGACTAAAACTTTACAAACAGCCTCTAAAATCAGTGACACTAGCTGCCCTCGCACATCCACAAGCTACAGTCACAAGTGAGGGTGGGTGGGTGACCCCTCGTTCTGCAAGTATCGATTGTTGTCTTTTCCGGTGGTGAAAGAACTCAATGCTGCACTGCTGGACGTGAGTAACAAAGACAGGGGCTGTTTGTATGGCCACTGTAACTGTGCAATTGCATCTCAGCGTAATTGCAAATGTACAAACAGCAAACGTTTTGCATGCAATAATTTAAATGAGCTTCCCAGTGGGGTTCAGATGTAAAACAACAGGAGTCGGAGTTGTCCCCCACTGCTGTTTCCAACTGGGACATATGTGCTGTCAGAAAGCAGCCACAGCCACCGCAGGACACAGAGAGCATGGTAGATGAAAGCTGCATGGCAACAAGTATACATTGCATTTATCAAATACCAAATAATGTTGTTGTTGTTTTTAGACCTGTAGACTTATTGGATAAATATGGGAAGGGTTAATTATGCATTAAATTTAATCCACTGCTCTGGTGTTTCATCGATAGTAAATGGCATACTGGCATATTTTTACATTTGCAGAGCAGATCACTGTGGTGCGTACACTCCACTACTCTCACACACGGTGTAGTCAGTGTTGCAGCAATGCCCTGTAAGAGTCTGCTGTGAGATTTGCTGATGACACCAACTTTGTCATATCTCAATGAAACTTGGGCTCCATGATCAGGAGGCAATGCTATTCTACCATATGCTGCAAAGTGATTCCAAATGAACAAACGTTCCTCAAATGTCAAAATTCCATTTCATCATTTAAAAAAATAAATAAAAGTTATCAAAGAGAAGATGCTAATTGTGTAAAAAAGCATGTTTGGCATCGTAAGAAAAGGATCACTCATTAACAAATCAATCATATATCCCCTGCAACACTGCAAAGCATTTTCATTAAGGGATTTGTATATTTTGTACAAAAGTTCTGCACAACAATTTCTGATATATTCATATGAAATGACGGCATCTGGCACAATGTGGTATATGCTAATACACTGCAGGGTAGGTCTGTATCAGTGTGTGGCACCTGCCCAGCAATGAAAAACAAATGTGTTTACATTTCTATCTCAGCCCTGCTGTGAAGGTGAAAACAACAATTCCAAAATGGACCCAATGGGAGGGTGGGGGTGATTTATACTATTGAGAAGACAAACACGATATTTGCAGCTTTAGTGTGAGGTAACATTTGATCCTAAAGTGTCCTGCAAAACATCCATTTTCTTATTACCCTCCACATTAACATGAAATGTATTCATGCTACTGGCATAATTATGGCTCATTATTTAATGCAAAAAAGAGAGACAAAAATACTTCAATCATCAACTGTCACCACGCCATGTAATTGGCTCTTTCTTTATTTATAAAAGTCAGGTTATATAAGGTTCACAGCCGGCTTTCAAAACATGACAGACCTGTAATGTAAAACTGCAGGGAAGACAGCTAAGACTCTGACTATTGTATAACTAATGAAGCTCAGCAGATGAAGTTCTTAAAGGAAGACTTCAATGACGTTGTCACATCAATCCTAGTTGATCAGCGGTTTCTATGCATTCACTTTTTATTAACCAATAAGATTCAGCCATGCGTTCACTTTTTAGTTAAAGCAATCAGGTTCTGCATGTATTTCACAAGCAAATCACAGCATGAAATCCCGGTTTGAAATCTAAATCTAAAATGAAGTCTCTCCTCTGGGGTTGTCCGTTGTCATTTCAGGACTAGAGCGCGACCCGCCTCCTCCTCTTCAACCACCGTTCTCACCAATGATACCCCGGGTCTTATTCGGCACTTTTGGTTTGGTCCCCTGTGATCCTTCTTCACCAGTGCCATTGTCCAGACTCAACCGGGGGATTTATCTGGGTTTTACTACCCCTTTACAAGTATTGTGACAATGGAATATAATCTCTAAAGACTTTGTACATTTCATAATTTGGTTATGTCATTTACAATAAATCTTTTCATTATTGCAAGGAAGTCTCTCTTGATTGAAATGACAAATGTGTTAGGTAAGGTTTTTTTGCAACAGGACTACTAGAAAACTTCAGGGATGGATGGAAGAGAGAAGTGCTCAGCAGTAATTTCTGGTTACTTGTGGAAAAGAACAGAACTGCAATATTACATTTTGCTATGTAAATATATATATACTCTATATATACACACAAGTGACATTATATTTTGTAATTTGTGTGTGCGACCCTTTCTCTCCAACTCCCTACTTTCCCAGACATTGGTTAATCTATCATGTTTAAGTTAGAGTTGTGATGATACTATCACCTTTGGGGTTGGTGAACTCAGGTTTCAGGCTGTGGCAAATAAAGGGGGGGGGGGGTGTGATAGCATCAGTCCTAAATCATACTGCAAGACTGAATGTGTGACAAAGAGTACCCATTAAAAAACACAAATGAATATGCATAGGAATTGATTTGGCGTGTGTGTTTCTGTGTGTTTCTGTGTGTGTTCATTTTCTCCTTCAACAGCTCATGAACTTTTGTCATCAATATTTTTTCTTGATGCATGCAAAAGGCAAAACAGCTAATCTCCTTTTTGTACCATTTATGTTGGTGAACTGTGTGATCTTCCATTTTGTACTTGTATTGTTGAAAACACAAGAAGAGGGTTGCAAATACTGGAGTAGGTTTTATCTAGTTCAACATAAGAACTGTTATGATGATCTTTTTCCACTAAATAATAACAATAACTAAAGTGTATTACATAGTCCTGCTTTGAAACTTTAAAATAGCCTCAAGAAGGAACTGGTTTTGGGGGAAGATGTGTTGTCAAAGGTTGTTTTAGTCGTGCCACAGAAAACTCAGACTGGACAGATAGCTAGGTGTCTGGATTAACCCTGCAGAGATCTGAGGAGCAGTAGTCCTCATCAATTCAATGGAGTTTAACATTAAAACATAAAGAAAGTGGAAGGTAACCAACTCTAAATCAATCTGTACAAAATGAGGTCTGTCCGGCGGCATTTCCGGTGGCACTAAAGCAATCCCAGAAGTGGAACGTGGTGGACATACAGCAGTTAGTGACATTAGCGTTCCCTCCAAACTCCATCTTGACAATGCTGAACATTCGGAACCGGAACCAGAGTAACTGTGTTCAAAACTCAAGTAAAGTTCCCCAGTGCCTAAAAACATTCCTGGTTTCCAAGTTAAAGTTCCAGTGGTGTAAAAGGGTCACACAACTTCTCACTGAACTAAAGTGCTTTGGCCCAGTATTAGTACTAATTACGTCCATCTTGCACAATTTGGCTCCTAAAAACTTTACATCCTGAAGTAAATTACAATGCAACTGCAGGTAGAAGTGTATCCCATTACATGTAGCTAAGTAATGGAAAACAAGGTTTGGGAAAGTGGATGGGATTGATTCAAATCCTTTTATTTAATTAAAAATAGTCTCAATCTTTTCCTAACCTTGACCGAGTCTAACCTAACACACACACAATCCCATTGCATCAACAAGTAACACTTGGTCAGGTGCCTTTGGAGTATGTTACTGAAAGTGTCCTTTAGCTTTATATTTAAACATGCCTGGTTGGGACATCTGACATCTCTTTTTGACGCTCTGGGACGGGACTTCGTTTAACTGACATGCGGCACAAGGAGGGGACAATTAGATCTAGGAAAAGATCATGGGCGGGGTTACAAAATGTACTTTTCAGAGACACGCAGGACAAGAACGGGACACGGGTCTCCTGGTTTATAGTCCTGCGTTGTTCAACCCATTTATCAGCCCAACTAACCTCCTTATGCCAATTTTCAGTCTTTCATACTACTGGCTACCGTTCTTGCTCTTGATACTACGTGATCTTACAAGAACGCAGCCGAGCTGCAACTTTGCACAGTGCGTCCCATACAGATGCTAACGGGGGAGTTTTGCGTCTGTATCCAACACTGAGAACCACTCACCAAGCTTTTTAAGAGGTGGGAGTGAGAAGGGGTTGGTCTAACCAAAAAGGCATGCACTAGTGTACTTCTTTTGCCAAACATTAACCACGGGCAGATGTTGAAGAAAGCAAAAAATAAATAAAAATCGTTTGCATTGGGTGTAAAAGAAATGCAACATGGTTGGATATTTTTAAGGAGGGGATGTAAAACATGTTCTCTGCAACAACTGTTAACTGTTACCCAGTTTCATCCTCAGTTTACCATTTGCTCCTCATGAGCTTACATTCTTAGGCATTTTCAGGCTTAATAAGGCAGAGAATAGTATTTTTTTCTGTGGAGGTGATGCTAATTTGCAAACATAGTTGCCCGCCTGCATGCACACACAGACCCACTGGCACAAAGCTTCTCTCCTTCTTCTCCCTGTCACACCCCGTATCCCACCATCCTCCATCTGCCTCCTCCTCTTTCCATCCAGCTAACCTAGCAAATGTTTAAATTACACGACCAAGTAAGCAAGATTAATTAAAATGATAATCTACAGGCTGAATATATTTCACCGTTAGTGAGGCGGCGGTGTGAAATTGCTGCGCCGAGTTTTAAAGTCAAAGTATAGTGTTGACCTTTTCATCTGCTTTTAGTGAAACAGTCATTAGCCCAATTAAGAACATACCCGTTATATGCTAAACGCTCGGCGCTATAATAGACTTCATCAATGTAATGTATGGTAATGAGGAGGAAATAAAGAAAAGTAATGCTTGATTTATTTGAGCGGTGAATGTTAAATTATGTATATTTATTTTTAAACAAAGTCTTTGGAGAGCTAACATCTGTTAGGATTTAAATGATTCCCTTAAAGGCTTAAGAGAAGAGTAAACAGTTTTAATGTTTTAATCCTGCAGTTTTATACCCGGCAGATTATACCATCTGAAAAATGTCCTGTAGTTATTACAGTTACTATTTTTCTATTGTAGTCTGTTGCTTCGTTTTTTCCACAATTTCCCGAATTGTGTTCCCTGTCTCGTTTGCTTTATGTTTTGCTTTTTTTAGATTCCTGTACTCAAAAATAGCTGATGCTTCAGGTTTGAAGATGCTGCAACAATGCCTGCTGTTTCTCAGCTGGTCTCCCTCCCCGTGCAAGCTTAATCAAAACACTGGTTAGATTCCCATTTCCCAGGATGTGGGGTAATCCTCTTATGAAGTAACTGTAAACCCAAACTGGAGAGTGTCTCTCATCACTCTCCCATTCACTCTGAGACAACATACACGAGCGGCACGCTGTCTACGGAAGAGGCGCTCACCCTGACATGGGTACGATAAAAAAACGATTTCAAGAAGAATGTCTTCGATCAAAATCAATTAGCAGCTGAGAGTGGGATCTGTGTATGTGTGTGTGTTTACATGTATATTGTACGGGCAGGCCTGTGCCTGATGTGCATTAGTGTGTGTGTGTGTGTGTGTGTGTGTGTGTGTGTGTGTGTGTGTGTGGTTGTGAAGCCCTGCTCTAGCTCTGCCTCCTCATCTCCATGCATCATTTATCTGTCATTAGCAGAATTAATGGCTGTGAGTTTGGGACAGGGAGGGAATATGGCGCCTTTCCAAAATAGGGGAAAACAACTCTGTGAGCAACTGGGGGGACAAGAGCAGAGAAGATGTATGAAAGAAAAATGGACCGATGGAAGAGTCTAGAGATGGGGGGAGTGACAGACAGAGATGCATGACGTTCATTTTTCATTCAAATGATGGATTGAGAATAGCACCAGGTCTTATTGGTCTGTTATTTCCGGCTATGTCCACACTTGTGCAGATGAAGTTGGAAATGCATTTAGTTTTATTTGATGAAAAGGAGGAAAACGAGAGGTTTGAAAAAGAAAAAAGAAAAATAATAACTCCTGTCAAATGGAGGAAATTGGAAAAGCAGTCGTCTAATTGTGTGAATGCAAATAATAAAAAGAGCTCTTCAAAAGCACTACTTTTCAACCTTCACAGACATTGACAAATACTTACCCTCATAGCAACAAAGTTACAAGGCTGTCCACTCCAACTTCTGAGATCTGTCATTATGGCTGTTAAAAGTGTTGCCAACCAAATATCAGTATGTCTTAGTTGTAAAACGAAGGCCTTGGTTTTAAATTATGTCATTTTGAACAGTGAATATTGGTCTTACATTGATCAGAAGATAGCTGTTGTGAAACAATGCATTTAGCCGCAAGAGCCAAAAGAGTGTTCAGCCGTGTCTCTTATAATAATCCATTCACTCCTCAATAGTTTTGAACATTGGATATAGGATTTAGAATGATACCTTTTGATGTTGGAACCAAGGATTTTTAGCACTACTATGGTGGCTTAGTTTTAGAGATGGCATCTCTGTCTTGTCTGTCAGGCCATCATTTGGTCTAGAGTGAAATATCTAAACAACTACGTAATAGAGTGCTGACATTTTAAATGACATGTGGTACACACATTCATGTCCCCCCGGATGAATTGTAATCACTTTGGTGATCCTGTCATTTTTCAAACCTGGATCCATAGAGTCAACATTATAATTCGACCAATACCTTTTAATCACTATGACAAACTGCTAGGATAACTGATGACATTCCCACCAGCTTCAGCTGTACCTTGTGTTTACAGCTAATTAACAACTGCATGCTAACTCACTGCTATAGCTACATACAGCGTCATAGAGCTGGCTGTGACTCATGTTAGCATGTGTGCTCCTGTGTTTTTGTGTCCGCAAGATATGCACTGAAACAAAAGCACTTAGTCCAAACCTCTGCTGTTTACTGTAACTAACTGTCAAAGCAAACCAATTGTGGTAATATAAATGCTTTTTCTTCCAAGTATCTTTTCACGCTGAAAGGACAGTTCAGTTGTGTGGAAAATATCTGAGAATAAGTCTAAGGCAAATGGAGTGTAAAATCTTTATACAAAAACTATGCCGGCAGTTCAACAAGTGTCTTATCACACAGACAGGCCAGCAGCGCTGAGTGCAGAAGATGGTCCACAACAAGGCCCCTGAAATCAGTGAAAAAACATGTCACAGTCACAGCATGTGACAGGCTTTTCTTCCCTGCCACTGCATGCAGTAATGACCTCAGATCAGCACTGCAAAGACAGTCAGACTTACTCATACAAATGCCTAGGTGTAAATATGCCAAAAGGATGCTGTAAAACACGATTGAAAGATTATGTAGAGTTCATGTTGTGTATTTTTCAAAACTCAGAGAGAGATAATTTACCTTTAAAAGGGCATTTTCCTCTAAACATGTTACAACACAAGCTGGTCATAACAGAAAAAGAGAATAAAAGCCTTTTTCATTGGCAGGCATAAATGCAATAAAATGATGACATAATACATAGAGTCAAGAGGCTGATAGATCCCTGAGAGGTTGAAGGACAGATACGTAAAAACTGGTGTCCCATTTAATACAACACAATGTAAAGGCTTAGTTGCAAGGTAATACTTAATTACACTACTGGAAAGCACCACTATATGTAATGTGGCACACAGAAAATGAGCAGCAATTGAAATGCTCTAACCATGCGTAGATCAGTTCTTCACTATGATACTTAACACATGAATGGATGAAAAAAATGACAAGATTTGTGGGTATATTTACAAAGATGTATGCTTATTGGCTATGTTCATATACTGTGGCTATTACAGTAAAATACCACTATTTAGCACCTAGCTCACATGGCAACATAGACTAAGAGATAAATCTTACAGAAAACACT
The DNA here is from genome assembly GCF_013103735.1 of Etheostoma cragini. Lineage (NCBI taxonomy): Eukaryota > Metazoa > Chordata > Actinopteri > Perciformes > Percidae > Etheostoma > Etheostoma cragini. Next base: position 8,988,652 of record NC_048422.1, read on the forward strand.
TTCTCAGTCTTTTCTAGCCTAACTTTGTGGTACAACACATGCTTCAGTGAAACAAAGATGGCTGTAATCACACCTTTGATATAAATATACCAAGGAAGAAAAACAATAACACAAAAAAGTGTTCAAAATTCAAACAGAGATACTTCCCAGTAGAAATGGAGAAGAGGTTTTCATTTCCACAGTAATGAACCAATGTGAATGTGCATACATGCACCATGTTTCTATAACTGCTGGAGCGGTAAGAATGAGGAAGAGACTGGCAACAATGTCTCTCAGGGTTAATACATCTGGCATATCAAGACACACACACAAACACACACACGCACACCTAACCTTTGTATGTTATAATAGCTCATAAAACTGCATCATGATCATCATCAGGCCTTATGAGGCTTTAAAGGGCTTATTAGGTTGACAGGGGATGAGGAGAGTGTGTGTGTGTGGGGGGAGGGGGGCAAGGTATGCAACACATGTCTTTTTGTAAAATGTGTGTGCATTAATGTGTGTCGTTGCCTAGTTTGGGTGTGTGTGTGTGTGTGTGTGTGTTGCATGGGGTCAAACAGACATGCCTGTTGAGGCAGGAATAATTGAGGCTGCAGTAATTAAAGCTGTTATATTGTTTTAATTTGTGTCATTAACGCACTGAGGGTCAAGCTGTTGACACACTCAGACATGCACATTTAGCGTAGACATGCAAAAGCATGGGCTCTCTCACCACGCCGTCGCTACATAACTACTTGTTGTTATTGTGTGTAATCACAGATGAATAGTGACAGAAAATACAAAAACAGTTGTGAGTCTTTCTCTGTAAAAAAATTTGCTGATCAAATCATAGATTGTCACCATACTATAACAAAATGTAGCAAGCAGCTAGCTCAGGCTGATCTCGTAAACCACTCATACGCTGCGAAAAGTCTGCGTTGGGAAAAAAACCAAAACACAAGGTTTTCAAACGGGGAAGCCAAGTTCATGTCCCGGAGAAGGTTAAGGGGAAAACACAACACTTTCACCCAGGGAACGGGTGTTTGAGGCCCGGGTGTACTACTTAAAGGGACCATTGTTTTATCCAAAATCACAATCAACTTTTTTTTGGCTTGTAACTTTAAGTACAAATTCTGTCACAACCGTCCCCTCACGGCAAACTGTACCCGGCTTACAGTGTCAGCTAAACCTGTTCAAGAAAATGCGATGAGTCAGTAGAGGAGGTGTCAGTGACCAGCAGCTGTTGGTAAGGCAACAGTTGTCAGAATCTTCCAGTTACTCTTTAAGCAAATCATGTCATTGTTTGAAGCTTATGACCCTAAAGGCTCTGTGAAGCAGATCAGCCTGTCTGTCTGTCTGTCTGTAATGCAAACAAAAGGTAAAGCAGCTACAGCTACTAGCTCTGTGAAGAGTATCATTAGGGATCATCAGCCTGATGTCAAAACTTTTAGGGTGGGGACTCTTGATGTCACTTTTCGACGCTCTGGGTTGGGACTCTCTCTCTCTTTTTGACTGACATGCGGCACAAGAAGGAAACAGTCAAGTAAACATACATTTTGTGTGGGGTTACACAATGTATGTTTCAGTGACAAAGTCCTGTGTTGATTCTTTCTAGCCACCACCCCAACCAACCTTCTAACACAGATTCTTGATCTTTAACACTTCTCGCTGCTGTTGTCACTCTTGATACTACGTGGTCTTACAGCGCTGCACAATAAGCTCCATATGGACGCTAAAGGGGAATTTATCGGTCTCCAATACTAAGAGCCACTGACCAAGCACCAGTGTTTAACGAGTTAAGCGTGAGAACGGGCGATGATTGTGGTACCATGGTGGACCACAATGTCATGAAACATTGATTTACTTGTAAGTTGGCTTTACTCATGGCTGACCAGTTGGGGAAAACACTTGTTTAATACTATATGTAGACAATACATGTACCCTAGAGCCATCTCAGCAATTTCATCACGATTTGAATTATGGTTAGACAAATCACAAATCCCTCAAATTGATATGCCCTTCCTCCGGGGTTCAACAGCTCTTTGCTGGCCAGCGTGAGGAAGCTTCACAGGTGAGCTGAAGAGGCAGACATTTTGACTTCTCAAAGCAGGAGAAGCACAGGTAAAGCTAACTTAATTAACAAAGACTCATTTCCAATAAATGTCCTAGTATGCCATGCCAGTGAGCCTGCATGCTCGATACCAGGACCATGAAACTAGCTCATGTAAATTATTATCTATTATCACTTTCTTCATACTGGTCTTGCCAGACAACTCAAGAAGCCATCTCTGGGGCTCATTGAGGAATGTTGTAGTTTTTACTTTTGCCTGAAAAAATGCATAGTTGTTGCAACATTTGTAAAAAAAAAAGATAAAGAAAAAAAAAGACAATGTTGGTTTTCCCACAAAAAGTATTGAAGGATGATGTTGCATGATTTCATCGACAAGTGAGTTTGAACAGTTCCCCTAACCCTTATTAATCATACACCCTTGGAACTTGAAGTAAACGGATCACCACACTTTAAACTTTATTGCAATAAATCAGTGTGTGGTATTTCAAAAGTTCATGTATTATGTTTTTTTAGCATGTTTCTTGTCTATCATGTCCTGTGTTTTGAGAAACCCTCCACCTCTCCCTTTTTTACTCTGGACATAACATTTTATAAACTTTCTTTTGGCATAATTGACCGCTACAATTACTTCCTTTCTGTTTTTAACATGCAATAACCAAGCTCATTAAGTAATTTTCAACAGTTACCGGCTTATTTTGAAACGGCATTCTCTTTTTTTAAAGGTTTACAGAAAGGTCTAAAACAAAGTCAAGGTCATTTTCACTCTTAATTGAAAGAACAAGAAATCAGCCTCTACTATCCGTAAAAGCCATTTATAGGATAATAGGTGACAAAAGCCAATGTTTTATTCTAAATTGCTTTTAAAGAAAACTAAATATTCTGGGCTTCATGTAATTGTTTTTCAGTCTTGTGTTGTTTATTTCTATTACTGTGTCTTTTGCGGCAGAATTGGAATATTTCATAGTGTGCACAAAATGGCATCATGGGATCTCAGACATTGCATATAATCAGAAAAGTGAAAGAGCCTCCGACTGCACAATTTCAAATGTAAATCAAAATGTGCACTTATTCTAGATTCATTTACTAGTAATTATCACACACACTTAGGATGGACCCACAAATGCACAACTCATGTAAATAATATACAGTACAATGATTTAGTAGCAAGCTAACAAAACACAGGCAACAGCAAACAGCAGCCAAAAAGGAAAATCTGGGAAAACAGGCAATGGTCCACACCCAAGGGAAAACCAGAACTCAGGAATACAAGACACAGAGAAAACTGCTCAAAGGCTGAACACATGGAAACAGCTAATCTCACACTGGGGTGAGGGGAAGACTGAACTTAAATACACAAGACAGGGGAGACAATGAAACACAGGTGCAACACATAAGGGCGGGGACAGGTACTCATCCATTAAGGGAAAGTAGAAGACAGGAAGTGAAACAAGACAACACATGGGATAACAGAGGGATTACCAAAATAAAACAGGAAATTCAACATTGACATAGTAGTGTTGAAGCATATTTGCAGTGTATTTGCTGTCCACTTCTGTGATGAGAAAAGACAGAGAGGCAGGTTGAAGAGAAAACCGTGCAGCATGCAGATTCCCGTAATTCATGGCTTATTGACCCATGCCCATGTCCGCCAACACTGTTCCATCATCCCCCCCCCCCCTCTCTCTCTCTCTCTGTTTACACAGCAGTTTTTAGTTTGGCAACCCTTCTGAATTAATGTGTGTGGAAATTATCTAAAGGGGGATATTTCTATATATATGTAATTGGATTTACTGAGTTGAATTTTTTTTGACGTTGTTGTTGTGATGTTTTTATAACTATCCCTGCTCACCAAGTAAAGGCTTCTGAAGTTTGTGGAGCTAAGTTGTAATGCATGATAACAACATGATAACAAGCATCCATACACTGTGATATGCAATGTTGTTAAGTTTAGGCAAGATTTCAGACAACAACCATCTTCAAGCGTGAACGGGAAAACAAGTGAACAAAGGACAATTTAACACAGGACAACATAAACAAGGTCATTTGTTACGGGAAGGAGAGGACAGGACCCAAATGCAACAAGGAGGCGGCAGGCAGAAGCTGGTGCACAGCAGTTTA
>NC_048422.1:8992922-9010295 GCF_013103735.1 Etheostoma cragini
GGGGAGAAAACCAAGAAACAAACACAGGGAAGGCCAAACGGGGAAAATAACCCCCAACAAAACCCCAAACCACAACATCATTGTAACAATAAAGATGGATCCCACTGTCTGTATCAACACAGTGAGATTAAAAACACACGCTATTATGGCTATTCTTACTCCTTTCACTTCTCCTTTCCCTTTTTATATCTTATTGAGTGAGAGCATGTGTTAATTACATCATAAATATTGTCAAACTGAACTGTTTATCAATCCACGTCAATGACCTAACGCAACACCGTCTTCTGTCTCCACCAGCCGCCCTGCACTCCACAGCTTTAAAATTCCCTTCCAATATGCCACACTGCAGTCATTGATTCTCCGTGAAGGGCTTGGAGAGGTCGTGTGTTCGATAATTACAAGCAGTGCATCACAAAGCTGCAAATAACATCAGCATCATTAATGCATCTTTGGGCACTTAGAAAAGCATCTGTCTTCAGTCATAGTTTGGAATACAGAAGCCCCCCCTCACCTCAAAGCTGGAATTTGAGAATATTCTTTTCCTTAATGGTCGGTTTTGCTGCATGTATTGTCAAATTATAGCTTAAAAATTTACACAAATGAGCACAATAAAGTCAGTTTTTTTTGACAAAATGTTAAGAAATTTGTGTCCATGAACATGCGTCATGCCATATGTGTAAATCGAGTGAACAAAACATTAGAAACATCTCTCAATACTGATGTTAAGTACAACATAAATACATGACTACATCACAAAGCTTTGCAAAGGTACAATTTATGGCAGAGATGTGGAATTAAATTGCATAAGATTGTACAGGCCCACCTTGTAAAGTGGCAACTGAGTGTACATTAACTATTTTAGTCTTACAGGAAGGAAATATGCATAACACATTGCCCCATCACTCCAAAGCCCCCTCCAAGCAAACACTCAAGTACACACAGTATGTTGCTCCACTTGAACATCTCTTGAGTTATTTTAGGTTGAACCAGCCTTGCATCTGTGCTGAGAGTCATTGAGTCATTGCATGGTGTTTTCTGTCTGTCAGGAAGCGGAGGTCCACCGGCAGAGAGATACTGGCGCTATCAGCTGAGAACGCTCAGTCAGAACTCCACCAACTAAATCTTCAAATATGGTACATACTGGAGGGTGAAGTGCAGTCTCCTGCTGGAGGCCTCATCCACTGGTTGTGAGCGTGGTTGACACGCGGCAGGGGGTCCAGCTGAGGGGTTTTCAGCAATGTGCCAATCCAACGCTTTCAAAGATGTCAGGGAGACGGGGCGTTAATCATCAAGGTCTCTATTTTCTTTCTTATTTTATTGCAGACAGGGATGAAGCGAACATGTGTTGGAACACATTCAACCTGTTAAAATGGACATAATAAATCACGATTCTGGGAGACAGGAGGTTATGCAGGAGATGGAATGCATTCATAATCAGTGATGGGAATAACAACGTTATAAATAACAGACAATCAGATCAGAGGTGGAGTTGGGCGGGTATTCGAAAGCACGCACAGTTGGACACACAACGAACAACACAAGCGAGTTGGTCAACAAGAGGCAGGTATGGCGTTATGAAATCAAAGGGGGGGGGGTGGGGGCATTATTTAACTTTGCCCAGTTGAGGGGCAATAAATATCAACAGTTCCAAAACATCTATGTTGTTATTTGTATCAATCCACTAGTCATATACATGGCATTTGAATGGAGGCTAATCTCACTTTGTCCCACAGTAACATTAAAAGAATTTTGATTTCTGTACAGTTTCTGTTAATGATGTATTGTATTAAGTGTCCATTTAATTATAATATTCAGATTTATCAAAAATAATTGAACGAGCACGTGTATTTTATGTTCCGTTAAAGAAGGGTGGAGGTGGGGTCACATTTGAGAATTTAAAGATTTCCTTGAAAGTAGCGCATTAGTTTCTTTCTGAAGTAACTAGTTCTAATTTGTAACCGAGTATCTAATTAAGTTACTTTTAGGAACTGTAACTAATTACTTTTTTAAAGTAACTTGCCCAACATTGTTCATGTTCAAAGATTACTGTAAAATCTGCAGCAAGTCATAAATCAGATGTGTTTCCTACGCCAACCTTGTTTTGACCATGGCTTACTTACATTAGGTAAAGTTATACTGACATGAAAACACTGTGTTTCTTTCTCTATTTATAATCGTTGTCATGCACATGTGCACTTGTAACTACCCTGCTAGACGCTGGGCTTCCTTCAGCATAAATACAGCCGTGATAATCTGCTTTCTCCAATCCCTTACCCCAATGAGAGTAAGTGGAGTATTTGTTGCCGGAACATTTTACAAATCAGGTTACTGCTGAAAGCTACCAGTGACCTGCTTACGCACGTATATGTACTGAAAATCTGTGTGTTGGAGCGAGGCAGGACAATGATGAGTTGAAAATGTGTGTGCCTTTGTTGAGTTAAAAAAAAGCAATTTTGCAATCTAAAGTAATCAACGCTTATGAAGTAATTTAAACAAATTGGAAATTGCAAAATGTATGACTAGGATTGTTCTCAAATATTTGGTTTCATTTAGTTTTTTTGGATTTTTGGGTGATTCTACAGGGATTTTGTGATAGGATTTTTCGGTTAGCTACGGTGGCAAATTGTGGGTAATAATTGTTGCTTTTATGTGTGTTAACCAAAATAAAAGTATTCATCATTATCATCATCATCATAAGATACAAAGCCCTGGACAGGAGACTTCCTGGAGTTAAATCTCTTGTACATCCGGCATACCTCTGACAGATCGCGACGGCGGGGGTGGGCAGATGGCTGGGGTTGAGGTGTGAAGTGGATGGTTGAGAGGTACGGTGAGCCAGGACCGGACACAGCCTGCAGAGCCGCAGCTTAAACAGGTTGTCGTTGCGTGGGGAGGCTGATCGGCTGGTAGTTTTTTTCTCTACCAGTTGGTATCCAACAGGTAGGACCGTTTTAGACCAAACCGGGTGGCCCATAATATCCCTGTGTTTGCACGTCGGGCCGCTCAACAAACAACTGAATACGCCGTTGTCAAACAGAAAACTGCTTTGTCTGGGTTTTTGATTGATTTTGATTCTATTTAGTAGTTCTGATGTACCCACCTGGCTAGTATTTAACTTGTCTGAAGATCCTAATCCCTACTTGGCCCCACTGAGGTTTGAGTTCAGTGGTAAACTAGAGCTTGACAGCCTGGTACAGTAAATGATCTGGGTCACAAAGAATAAACGTATGGTAAATATGCAATTTGCATACAATATTTAAAGATTCCGTTAGTTGCATCCTCCATATATAGCAGCACCACGAGCACGAGGGAAGTGTGCGGCTTGATGCAAAATATCAAACATGCAGTATTTAATAGAATCTATCTAAACAGAAAATATTATACTGCGGTTCAAAACTGGTAAACACAAGCGTTTTGCTCAAACCCCTTTTTGACATTTTCATTTTCTTGCAGGCACAACTTGACATACCTCCATGCTCCTTCTCGAGGAGTGTGTGCTTCCTTTATCGGGGACTATTTATACTGTATCCAGGTAGTCAGATGAACATTGGCAGCTGGCTGTTTCTGAGCACACACGGCATGCAGCTTGCCAAAAACCACAAATGCTGCAATAGAGCGGTGTAAAATAATTGCTTAAAGGGGTTTATATTTCCCACAGTAAGAATGATGTGCTGAATTATGACGTGTTTTAAAAAGGAGACAGAGAAAAAAAGGATCAGACAGAATTTTTATATGAGTAGGGGGCTAATTACCAACCACTGAGACTTTCACAGTGTCATTATGGAATAATGAAAATATCACTCAAAATGCTATTACAGAAATATTAAATTTTCATTAGACACCCCTAGAGCTTCTCCACCCCACTTTCTTATCTTTTTTTTTTTTTCTGCTCGGGACGCTTGTTTCATTCTGTTAATATTTAATGACGATGATGGAATTATTAGTTGAACCACTAAGCATTCAGCTTTTGGGACGTGATTGAATCCAAATGCGGACTGCGATTAAGAGGGCATATGTACTGAAAGGGAGAATTGAGCGAGGGTAAAATAAAAGGAGTAAAAAGAAAAATGTCAATTGAATTTGAAAAGAGATTTAAAAGGAAGTGAAACATTTGGTGTGAAACCAGAAAAGACAGACACAAAAAAGAATGAAAACTGAATAGATAAAACAGTTAGTAGACAGCCTCCAGCAGAGACATATGGGTCTGAAGAAGCCCCATTGTGAAGTGCATGCTAATATTGTGAAAAATAAAACACATTTGATTGAAAGGGAAGATAGTTCCCCACTGCTTTCTGTATTGATTTTGGTGGTTTTTAAAATCTCAAGAGAAACAAAAACGTTGATTTTCTCTGTTGTGATCCAAAACTGGTTATATTTTCTCAGAAATCTGACCCCGACACTGTGGAAATGAAAATAAAATGAACATGCTAAAGTGCCTTAAAATGAAAGTGACATTACTAACAAGTTCTATGTTTTTAAGAAGTGTTGGTAAAGGAAAAAAAGCATGGCTGAGTAGATTATCAATCGTGCTCTGTGCAATATGTATGTTTGCTTGTTTGGATCATTACCCTGACGGGTACACATGATGAGCTGGCACTGACATGTCACATCAGTATGGGACATTGGACAAGTACAAAAATACCGACGGGATGAGAGACATGGGCTCTGTAACAACTGACCATTTAAAATGTCTGCCGATATCATGTATACTTATCAAATGATTCATTCGTTATAATGACCCATTAAATGTAACTGCATGTATGTACTAGATCTTGACTAAAGTTGGAAAAGACAGAAAGGTGTGTTGAGAGGTCAGGGGGGCCAAACTGACAGCTCAGAAATGCTTCCTGGGGGAAAGGTTGATTAGGTTAAACTATGTCAAACTGGGAAAGAGTTCACAAGGGGATGCAGAGCCTTGGACTGAGGATGCACTCAGAGGTGTGGACGACTATGTGCTGTGTGAATGTTAACCAATACCAAAGATAACAGTCATCTTAAAAGAATGGCTTTTTTTGGCAAGATAACACAGACATAAAGTAATGCATGTATTCACACACAGAGCATTTATATTAGAAGGAGAGTGGGTTGGAACTGGATTAAATTCCTAATGAGTAGAAAATCACCAGGAGGAAGGGGGAGAAGGATACCTTCAGGACGTTGACTTCTCCCATATGATGGTTAATTGTGTGCCAAGGACTAGCCTGTGCACCAACAAGGAAGTGCCAAGTCTAAACCATGGTTTCATCCCACCTTAGTATTGGCCAGTCATGATAGTTTAGCATATTCCTTCATAAATTCATGCAACCAGTATTTAGCATTCCTTTTGGGGCGAGGATAGACAGTAACAGTGGCCAGCTGACTGTAGATGCTCAAACCAAAGAGAATCCTTGTATCTATTACTATTCCAGCTGTAATAAATCACCTTAAATGAGAGAAGTTGTGCGTTACCTGTCCCGACTGACCAATTGAAACGTATCATCACATTTAATCAACCTTTACTCCAGTGTATATCATTAGTGAATGGGGTCAGGATCAAACCCTTTGCAATAATTCTGCAACACTAATCATCCGCCATTTCTGTAAATGATATAATAGGGTTAAACACATCATTTAAACAGTATATTTCACAAACAGACACAGTATATACTGTGATATATATGTCAGATATACTAAATATATATCAGCTATATAATTGTGTATACGGTGTATATTGCTATGCTCAGCAATAGTAAACTACAGCATTCAATTTAGTCTTATAATTGTGGGTTTTCACACACTGACAGAAGATGTCTCAAAATTAATGCTAGGGATCGACCAATTATCGTCCGGGCCAATCATCACTGCAGATATTTGGCAATAGGTGTTACGATTGAGGAAAGGAAGAGCCCAAACGCAGAGATGAGGGAGAGGTTAAGCAAGGCTTTATTTACACCAAGAGTCCCAAAAAAAAACACAGGGGAGACGAAATGCAAAAAAAAAAAAAAGTCCAAGTAAATAGAAAGCCAGAAACACAGAACTTGAAAAACTTATAAAGACGAAAATGGATCACAAGTAGGACGAAGAACACACCATCAGGAACACACAAACTAACGAGAAGGATCTGACAAGAGACAAACGGGACACAGAGGTAAATACAGGAGGTAACGAGGAAACGAGGAACAGGTGATACAGCAGGTGAATCACATCAGGGCGGGGATGACAATCACAGAGGCAGGAAACACAAGGCAGGTAGTAAAACTAGACAGGACTAGACAAAGGAACAGACTTTCAAAATAAAACAGGAAACAGAACACATACACACTCAAGGGAAACACAAGACCAAAACTACAACACAAGACCGGGGAGGAAACTAGGACACAAGCACAAGGAGACAAGACAGGAACAAACACACCAAATAAGAAGGAACAAAAACAAAGCAAAATACCTTAACCATAACAATAAGTAGATTATCTGTACTGATGTTTCATTCTACCGATAACCAATGAAGTTAATTAATTTAAAAGGCTGGAAGCAGTCTGCCACAACTGCAAACAAACTGTTAGCATGTTGATACTTCAGGAAGCTATTTACGTTTTTGTTTATTTATATTTTTGTTTCAGTTTTGTTAAATAATTGCTTAAAGCATTTAAACTTACTGTAAATGCGAATTGGTACTATCCGTTTCATTACCTAGTGATAATCGGTATTTTGCACGGAATCTCCAGTATCGGTCGACTCCCAATTAATACAGCAGATGGAGAAAATCAAACTAAAAATAGGGCTATAAACTGACTTCAGAAAATTCAATCCTCTGAAGAAACCAATTGAGATTGAATAAATCTTGGTGTAAAAGGCTGACGGTGCGATAAATGTACAGAACATGCATCTGAATGCAAGCTGTCAGGTGCTCCTGACGCGCCTTGAAAGCTGGCATTAGGTAACATGTCTATATGGTGGAATACTGTAAAACACAAAAATGGTGGCATGATTAGTATGGCTGGATATAATCCATACTGTGCTACTGAGAAACATTAATTAGCCTCTCAGGGCTCACCCTCCCTGGTTGACTGTGCTAATCCATTCTACTTAAACAAGATGCAGAGGAAGTGACAGGTTTCCCACATTTGCATTTCCATGCATTCATGTCGCTGGTGTTTTGCAATGGCCGGTTCAAATGCAAGCATGCTCCTAGCCAACAACTTTTCTCTGTTGTTCAAACATCATTTCAAAGCCCTGTTACCTGTGGAAAGTTATGGATTTCAGCATTTGATCACCTCAGTCAGCTAACCTCTGATTCTGTAAATGCCAAAACAAAGGATCCTGACAATAATAAAGTTCTTTTAATTTGTCACGGCTGGACATATGTAAGTGCGTTTTGCCCCTCAGAGTAATATCAGGACAACCTTGCTGCTATTTGCCATGAGGGTAGTACATTTAGGAGACTTCATGAGCATGAGAAGAGAAATACAGTGCAATTTGTGCTCAACTCAGTGTGTAGACTGTCCCCTCCAGCGCCTTTCATACAGTAGTCCTTATCCAGTGGCAGCCCAGTGTGTGTTGAACTTTTGTTCCATTTTCCCTTTGAGTGACATTTGGCAAGTGAGGAGAAGCCTTTCAAAATAAATCTTTTGAAAAATGAAACCATGAGATAGGTCTTGGAATTCTGGAGAAAGATTGAATACATTTATGTAAGTGTGCACATATGTGTGTTTGTGTGTGTGTGTTTGTGTGTGTCTGGCACAGGTGATGAGAGCATATGTGCATGCTTCACAATGTTTGAGTCACTTTACATTCAACACTAATTAAGAGCTGAGAGGAGGAAGCAGAGCTTTATTTCTCTCTTACCCAGACAGACATACCTAAAGCATCCAGACAGCTAGAGCTTGACTATCTGTCCAATCTGAGTTTTCTGTTGCACGACTAAAACAACTTTTGGATGTCCACGTTACACCAAAAACAAGTTCCTTCAAGAGGCTATCTTACTGTGCCAACATGGCTCTGTCTGGTACATCGCTCCGCCCAAGACGATTGTGATTGGTTTAAAGAAATGCCAATAAAACCAGAGCACGATTTTCTCCTATTCCAGAATGTTGTGGGCGGCTGTGGCTCAGTGGTAGAGCGGTTGCCTGCCAATCAGAAGATTGGTGGTTTGATCCCCGCCCCTGCAGTCATTGTCGAAGTGTCCTTGGGCAAGACACTGAACCCCGAGTTGCCCCTGGTGCTGCGCATCGGAGTGCATGCATTTATCTGATGAGCAGGTGGCACCTTGTATGGCAGCCCTGGCCACAGTGTATGAATGTGTGTGAATGGTGAATGTTTCCTGTAGATGTATAAGCGCTTTGAGCAGTTGTTAAGACTGGAAAAGCGCTTTTTAAATACAGCACATTTACATTTGTGTGGACTAGCCAGACCCTCCTCCGCAGCGCTTTGGAGGAAGTTTTGGCAAAGCGAGACTAGGCAACAAAAGGTTAGGTTTAGGAACAGATTGTGGTGTGGGTTAAAATAGGTGTGTGGCATTAGTTAATAGTGTCTTGAAAGAAAGTTAACCTACTTTAAGGTAAAAGTTAACTTAAAACATGTGAACGTTAACATTAGATTTCATAACAAGATACGGACAGCGTTCTCTCTCAGGTGTAAATGTGTGTATGTTTGAGCCATCCATCACCCTAACCTTCTTTCTTACTCAAACAGCTCTGCAGTAGAGCGGTAGCTAACCAACGGATAAACGGCTCACTGAGACAACTGAGAGATCAACTAGGGGCCTGCTGCCATAGATTTTGGTATAGATTTTGGTATGGTATGGTAGTGATAGCATGTGATAGCTCTGATTCGATTGGCTGACAACACCCAAATCGTCTGGGCTTACCATAGAGCTTGGAGACAAAGAGATAATAGCTAGGGACAATATCATGTTTGTTTAACCTCAACAGGAATATAAGTATAGAAAGGACAATTTGTATTTCAGAGTGATTTGAAACTAAGTAGATTTTATAAACAGATCAAGAATTTGTCAAATCTTAAAGATGGCAATTTGCCAAGTTTACATCCTTAAGATTTCACATCTCTAACCATCCTTCTGTACAATTATTATGGACTCTTTTAAAGTCTTAAAGCCCTATTCACCCCAACCCCAGCAAACGCACGGCGTTGCTGGTAGACTGAAGACATTTAATTTTCATTGGCCATCCGGCTAATTGGCTGGTTGAAGTGACAGCTTACGGAGCAAGGGAGTAATGCTGCAAGAAGACTTTACTCTCTGCTTCACATTTCCTCTCTATCTCACACACACATGCACGCACGCACACACGCATGCACACGCAACCACACAAAATCCCACCTACTTTATCCCTGTGACAGCTAAATTGGGATTAACGAGCTTTCAGGGAAAAGCTGCTATCCTCTATGTTTTTCTCCCATTGACACCCACGTGCCTGACTGGCAGGCTGGCTGTCTGACTAGCTTGTGCTTGATGTTGCATCAAATAGAAATGTGTCTATTTTACACACCTGTTTGGTACACACAGCCTGCGGGTCTGTTTCTGGCACCACGGTCAACATAAGAGAAGTAAAGTAAAAAAAGGAATTGATTGTCCGAAATATATACATTTGAGAATAAATCAGAGCCTCATGATGACTAGAGGAAACACAGGCATAAATAGGATAGAACAAAAGGAGTAAAAAAAAGTTAATGGCCTTTAATGTTGATAGAACATGCGACAGAACATGGCAGATGGTGGAGCTTTGAGTTGGCGAAGTGAGACTAAGTTGTACTCAGCATGAGTTGGTAGTGCCAGTTTCACACCACGGCATATTTTATGGTGAACCAAAGCTGCACAGCATGCTCAAATATTGTGGGAAATATTGGTATTTAGTACTTCCACACTTAATCCTCACAGAAGCAGTTTTATCAAGAAAGGCAAATTATGGTAGACTGTTCTTTTAGGGACCTCATTTGTAAAGTCCAACACGCATATTAGAGATGTTTCTTCAATTTTACTATCTTAACCAAACCTGTTGTTTTCTTTTGCAAGCCATGTCCATAGCATCCGTGTTGTGCATTATGTGTAATTTTTTCAAGCCTTTTGGTGCAGAATATGTTCTGAATGAAATTATCCCTACTGAGTGATGACCATTGCCTTTCCTTTGTCTGCTAGTCTGAGTTAGTGCTAATTAGCTATCAAGTGCTCATTTATTAGCTGTCTGATTTTTTCATGGTTCAACGAGTCACAGACATGCACAGTGCATGTGCAGTCACTTTGGGTTCTAGGTCCATTTCTAATACTTGAGCAGATGAAACATGACGGTCAGAGCTGCAAGGGCATAGAAGGAAGCAGAAAGGGAAAAAAATAGGTGCATCTCAGTTCCCTTAATTCAGAGCTCCTCCTCGGCTGAACCGGAAGTAGTTCTGGCCAGCCTTAATGAAACCGTCTCAAAGCTCTTGTTTCTGCCCCGATGAGCGAGCATCGAAGAGGGATCTCCGAGGAGCTATGAGCGAGAATACAGGAAGCCATGCAGCTGAAAGTTGTGCAACTGAAAGCCATTGCTAACTCCAGCCACAAAGCTGATGAATCAATTTGGGGCTTCAGTAGAAAGGACGTCTCATCCATCTCTCCTACCATGAGTTCCTTGCGTCTCTCCCTTGCTTCCTCGTTGGGACGGACTAAGATGCAAGGAAGGGAGGCAAGCGGAGGAGCCGGGAAAGCAATTTAAGAGAACTGAGATATGCCATATTTCTGAAAATGCGAAAGAAAAAAACACATGCTAGTAATCTAATAGTAAATCAGAACAGTTTACTATCTTAATGGTCAAGTTTTTGTTAACTGACTCTGGCCCACTGTCAGTGATCTTTTAAATACCGGTTGTCTTACTTCTTATGTAACATTGCATTTGAATTTGAGGCCACGGGCTGTATGGAGTTACTGATTGTGGCGCATCATTCAACCCATGGATCCGAAGGCTCTGAACATGCTCTGGCACTTTGGCACAGGACACAAGCCCCTCCATCTGTAGAGCTGGAGGGGGGCGGGGGTGCCACAGTCCAAATAACCTGCCAGCTCTAATTCTGCCCAGGGAGGAGCAAAGCTCATTCAGATGCTCTACACAATCTCAGCAGGACATATGTACCATCAAGCCCCTGCAACTGCTGTATGTCCGCGAGGGCTCGGCAACAAGGATGCCAGAGAAGCTTCCCCTAACTGGTTGGACAGCTCTCCTGTAGAAGTGATGATGTGTGGTCCAAAACATGTGCCCACTTTATGACTGGGAAGCATGTATTTTCAGTGAAAGAATAGAGCTCCATTTCCAACCCTCATTGCATCGATATGCAAATGACTGCCAAGCCTATGTGACGTCTTTTAATGATTCAGTAGGGAATATACCCATTAACCGTAACAGTGAGTTAGCCTAGAAGTGTAATTTCCAACTATAATCTCTGGGCAGATATTAAAAGTCAATTTTATTAAGAATGTGAGATTTCCATGTCAAAATGCTCAATTTACAGAGAAATCCACAAAGTCCATTTTCAGATACAATACCTTTAAACCAGCCCTCAAGACTTCTGTACGGTTGTGATGTTACAACTGTACTATGTATGGGTGGAAGGTGCCGCTACCGTGCCATTACAGTTATCCCCCGGCTGCAATGACATCAAGAGCGCAGATGCGGAAGACCAGAAATGCTGACCAATTCAAGCAAACTGGGCTTTTTGGCAGTGCGGCTTAAAAAGACGGGTGATAAAACAACGTGTTTAAAACCGCGGGTGAATACAGGTATAGTCAGACAGATATTATGAGAAACACAATGTGGTTTTTTTACATTAATGCACGTAAACATGTTCCAGTAAAAACCTGAATAGTATTAATTGGAGCATAATATGGCGCCATTACCAATTACGTTTTTTATATTAGTAATTTGATTGTATAATACATTCCCCGTAAAACTGAAAGATTACACAGTCTTAATTCTGAATGGCGCAACCAATGTAAGATGGGAATAATACAATCATACACGACTGGATATGGTATGTGTGGTAGGTTGGCCAGAGTGGCTAGGATGGTGGTAGGTAGGCAGACTCAGACATTGCATGTTTCCAGAGATAATTATTTATTTCCAGTGGTCTGCAGTACAGGGATAATTAAATAATCAAACTTAAAGACAATTACACACTCAACTAGTAGCAGCGCCAACAACGGGCATGTGTTCTTAGCAGCACAGCCTCACCTCCCTGTTTCCCCGGGAGCACATATCCTACTCTTTATATAGGGTTGTCAATTCACACCCGACTGCTTCAGTCCATCCCATCCTAAAGCAGGTTGATCTACTCCATAACATTAATACCTAGCAATCTCTTAACCTATGGAACTTGGTTACCAGTTCCCTCCTATCTGACTGCCTACAAAACAGGTCAGGGTTATAAATACCTTTTTATATAATAACTAAAAACCAAAAAAAAAACATTCCTATGCACAAGAAACCTTTCTACGTGGTTTGGCCCGGTGATGTCATCCCTGACAACCCTTTTCCTATAAAACAGGAAATACTTAGGCCGGCCCGTCCCCAAACAATTGTACTGCATGGTGGAACTGAACAAAGGAACAAACAACTGTATGTATCAATACAGGGAAACCTTTAAACCATGTTTAAACCTGCAACCTAATAAAATGGAACTAAACCAACGATAACTGTGTGTCTCCTTACTGTAACTAATGACCTGTAAAGGACGAGGGGTGAGCAAACCCACTTTGTCACAGTATGTGTGCAAATTAATTGTTCTACTGTTCCTCTCCACCAGCACTACCTTGCAGTAGCGTTTGATCCACATAAACGTGTTTTGCAGAGACAATAACAGTGATAAAAGTTATGCCCATTTGTTACATAATTGTAC
Organism: Etheostoma cragini; assembly: GCF_013103735.1. Classification (NCBI taxonomy): domain Eukaryota; kingdom Metazoa; phylum Chordata; class Actinopteri; order Perciformes; family Percidae; genus Etheostoma; species Etheostoma cragini. The sequence goes on from NC_048422.1 coordinate 9,005,784, forward strand.
ATTGCCCAGTGTTGAAGAGATTCAAACACACTACCAGTTACTCTTCCATCTTATCCGTTAGAGACTCAGAAGCTAGACCTTGAATTTTCAGATTATGTTTATACTTTTGAACAATATCCCACACCTGTATCTACCTTTAAATTCTGTTTGTTGTTGGATTTAATGCAAACCTACTAAAGCCTTTGTAAGTAGGTTGTGTGCAAGCCTGGGGTCGTTGACTGAAGAGACTGGAGAAATATACTGACACCACTGTCCATCTGGAGGCCTACAAATAACATGTGAGCTCCTACAAAGAAGCTCTTTCTAGATCCAAGACCAATTATTACACCACCCTCATCGGCAATCAGCAACCAGCAAAACCACCCCAGATTGCTATTTTCTTCTATGGACGCCTGCTTCGCCCCATTGGCACCCACCAACTTCCGGGTGAACTTGACTGTTGCACTAAGTTCCTGTATTTCTTTAAGGCCAAAGTGGAACTTATGCATCATCAATTCCTGGTTTGTACCCCATCCCCTTCTGATTCCAATCTGCCACAGGACATGGCTCCCTCTCCTGCTCATCTACCTCAGTGCTGCCTCTCCTCCTTAATGCCTGTGGATAACCTTATAGTGACCAATCTGGTCACAAAAGCAAAGGCTTCCACCTGCTCCTTGCAATTACTTCAGCCCTGGTCAAAGTATGTCTGCCTGTCTTGTGTCCCATCACGGCTGATGTCATCAACTGCTCCTTGCAATCTGGCATAGTTCCCACCTACTTTAAAACTGTCTCAGTCACCCCTATCCTCAAGAAGCCAGGTTTGGATCCGGAGGATGCAATCAACTACCAGCCGATATAGATTTGTCTTTTCATTCCTTCAAGTCCATCCGCATATGTCAATGTCATGACCTCTATGAACCCCTTCAGGATTCAGACATTATCATAGTACAAAGACAAGTCAGCCTACTCATTCTCCTTGACCTCTCCACAGCCTTTGACACAATATCCCATACTGTTCTCCTCAAATGCCTATCCCATCATCTTGGCATCACTGTCACAGCTCTCTCCTGGTTTCTGTCTTACCTCTCACACAGGATGCAATTTGTCACCATTAGCAACTCCCACTCCAAACCAGCTATGGTCAACTAAGGCGTGTTTCAAGGCTCTGTGCTTGCACCCATCCTCTTCAACATCTACATCCTCCCCCCCACACACAGGAACTGGTGGTCTCAATTTCTACTCCTGGTGATACACAGCTCTATATCAGCACCACATCATCCACTCAGCTTCCCCCCCTTTCCCTGGTCAACTGTCTGCATAAAACAGAGCTCTCGCTTGTGGCCCCCAAGGCAATGCTCCGGGTTGGAGATCTCATCCTGGATGTTGATGGGCTTGCCATCTGCCCATCCTCTGAGGTCTGCTACCTTGATGTAATCCTAGACATCTCCCTCTCTTTCCATCCTCACATCAAATAAATCACCAAATCCGCCTTTTTTTCATCTTAAAAACGATTCCAGACTCCAACGTTTCCATCACTCTCTGACTCCGTCATTACTTCCCGATTGGACTACCGCAATGGATTCCTGTCTGGGGTCCCTAGCAATATTCTAGACAGGCTCCAGTATGATCAAAGCTCTGCCGTTAGGATCCTCACCAACAACAAGACGTGGCAGCACATCACCCCAACCCTCATCCACCTTCACTGGACCCATTTAAGTTCCACATCACATAGAAAATCCTCCTTCTCACCTACAAACTCCTCCATGCCCTGGCCCCACATTGCCTCTCTATTCCCCACACTAGATTCTGTACATTTGGAGACAGATCCATTTGAGTTGCAGCCCCATCCCTCTGGAACACCCTCCTTGCACATATTCAAAATGCTACATCCCTGGACATTTGAAAAAAACTCCTGAAACACTTGTTCACCACAAGCTTCAACTTTCCATAGTATAGCTACTGTAATTGTGTAAAGTGTCCTTGGGTTTCATCAAAGGCACTATACAAATAAAAGTTATTATTTTTATAATTAAATATGCTCATACAGAAAGTGCCTTACTTAGTATGGATGTGTTTACTCGAGTGGGCAGTTTAAAAGCTTTGTGGGTTGTCAATGTTTATAGCAGTGAAGTTAAAAGGTAGAACATTGAGCACCTCCTCATTTATATTCTGGTATTCAGAAAAAAAGTCGTTCCATTATGATTGGACCACTTCCACCTATTGAGTTCAACAGTAATTCAGCTGCCTTCTTAGTATAATACCCTTTTTTTTTCACCTGGGAACCAATATCATCATTAGAAAGAGCTAAAAGTAACTTGTTAGTGTTCCACTCATTAAGGGATGAACTTGTTTCTAAACAAAAAAAAGGTTTTCAGCTAATTGCAGGTCTTGGGTCTTCATTGCGGAAATAAAAGGAGAAACTTAATTGCAGGTTAAAGTCAAGGTGAGCTAAAAACGTTAAGTGTGGATTAAACTGGTGAGCCAAGGTTATTAAGAGAAAATTATGTTTCTTGTTTAGGTGATTAGCTAGTGTTAAAAGAAGTTTAAGTCTGGTTTGTGTAACAGTAAGTGCAGAATGTGTGTTTAGAGTTCTTTCTTTAAAATCATTGCCAGATTCCCATCTGTTAGGCAGGCTTAGAAAAAGAAGAGGGAAAAACTAAGAGAAATGGGGAGCAAAGAAAAAGATGAAGAGGATAGATCTAGAAGAGAGAGATAAAAGGGGGAGAGTTAAAAAGACACATTAATGCAGAAAAGAAAAACCTTCTGGCTAATGATACATTTCCAGTAAGAACCCAATGGCACAACTTATTTACTGTAAAACTTTACACTGTTTCAGTTTCAAAACACACTTTTCTCTTAAATAAAATCTCCGCTCATCTCGGAAAAAGGGACAGGTAAACATTCAAAAGGTCAGAATTCATTAGCAGGGAAAATAGCTTGCGAAAAACAGAATTACGTCTTTTCTCGCTTTCTCCTCTTATAGTCATGCTTCTCTGTTTCTTCAAAGCTCAGCAGAAATAATGAGATGATAAAAGAGTGTCTGTTTGACACCTGCTGAAACGCTGAATAAAAACAGCCTGTTTCCCTGATTCTGTTAAAGGTTGGTAGAGAAAAATACTTGCCAAGTTTAACATATTTCTAATATGTCAACAGCAGTCAGTGCACATAATGGAAGTGGAGTCTTTATTCAGTAGTTTAGCATTTAAATTGATGCAGTTGTCATTTAACATTTGTTTAATATATACAATGAGTGGTAGTATAGTGTGGACACACACACACACACACACACAAATGTTTCTTATGCACAGCAAAGTAGTGGCACACACACACCATCTGATCTTGTGTGGTCCATGGTTTTTTAACCCAGCAATTATTGACAGTCAACTCCAGTCTGTAGCCTACAAAGTAGGAGAACCACAGGTTGGACACACACACACACACACACACACACACACTCTCTCACACACAGACACACGTGACCACCAAGGACCACCTCAGTCATTATGGAGTGGCATCTGTTTGCACATGAACCACCTCCTCTCCCTAACTCTCCCACTGTGTGCCATGATATTCACTTCTTGTTTCTTCCATAAACCCAAATCTAAACATAGAAATACAGTACGATCCACCTCATTTCTTTTGCCAGATTCACGAACAGAACAAAAAGAAGTAAAGTTTTATTTAATTATTACTATCTGCATTTCACTTTGATACAGATCTTGATTTAAAGTGGCCATTTTCATTCTCTGCAATCAAGAAACTCCAGCAGTCTTCTCTTTGGCTCAGTTAGTCCATGAGATAAAAACCCAAATTCATTTTATCTGCAGTGAAAGGCCAGAACAGTATGAAAAGCTTTTATTGCAGCTCTATTTTAACTGGTGTTTAAGCTTTGTTGAGAAAAGCTAAAAGAAAAAAAGATTTCTTTTTCATGCGGTACATAAAATATTCACTTCACAACAAACAGTATAAAAATAAAAAAGTCAAAGTCAAAGTGCTTTTATTGGTCTCCCTAAGGAGAAATTTGTTTTGGACAATGAGTAACTTACTTTGCTGCAAGAACTGCAGACACAATGACAAGACCAGGGTTAAAAACAATTAGAAGACAAATGTGCAGTCAACATATGGGCTACTCAAGGAGAAATTGCAGATTTACGATTTTCTAAATAAGATAAAAGCCATACTTCAAAACAAAAAACAACAATTTTATTCATTCTTTTTTCTCCAACACAGTCACAGATAAACGTTAAAAAATTCATAGTCATACGTTCTTCGCTGCTTGTTAATGAGCTTAACTGCAAATGGGTTGGGTTCACTAATGAAAGTGTTGGTGTTAAATGATAGAGAGCCCGAACAACCACGTTGACCCTCAATCTTGACCCAAGTTTGTACATAGCCCATGCCACAATCCATCAACTCCAAAAATGATTTTTCCTGTCCAGATAATGACACACACCGAGAGTTACAGTGGGTACGGAAAGTATTCAGACCCCTTTAAATTTTTCACTCTTTGTTTCATTGCAGCCTTTTTCCAAA
>NC_048422.1:9010395-9026037 GCF_013103735.1 Etheostoma cragini
TGGAAAATGGCTGCAATGAAACAAAGAGTGAAAAATTTAAAGGGGTCTGAATACTTTCCGTACCCACTGTATGTGGACGTGATGCTGCCAGAAACCGGCAGGAGTTTGACATTGAAACAGCATGGACCAAGAAAAGAGCGTTGGGTGACCCCTGATCAGGTCAAAACAACTTCATGAAATGAGAATGATGTCTTTACGTGACATACAAAAAAACAAATCTTTAGTGCTTGTATTTATGTTCATTATTGGCAAATGTTTTTATAGCTGCTTCGAGCTAGGTCAAAATACCAAAACATGCTGTTTCTAATGCGTGCTTTCTGACAATCCAGCCAACTAATATACCTTCTTGTTTTACCTCTGTTTTGCTTCCCTTCATCTTCAAAAATCTGGCATACTAGCAGCAAAATTTGCTACAACTCTGAAGTCATTTTCTCAAATGAATGCCAGACAAAGATGCCCTTTTACACACGTAGCACGCAACAGGATTTTGGATGTGTTTGTACAAATAGTTCTCACTTACTGGAAAAAAGAGGGATGGTGCCTTGGTAGAGCATGCAGGAGGCAGGACATGAAGTAGCAGCTCATAATTTGATGACAAACCACTGAGTCTCTTGCTGTTTCTTGAATTTGGCGTCGGCCCTTACCAACAGAAGTTCCCGAATTGTCTTCCGTTTAGACATTTGCATTGCCGTATTTGTGTAAACGACAGTTCTTCTTCACACTTGAATGCTTGTTTTCTTCTACGTTTGTAACGTCATGAACACCCCCGCTCGCTAGCTGTGGATACTCCAGACATCAGCGGTGTTTCCATTCAAGCAAATATTAAGCACACTATTGAAATGTTACTAAAAAAGGAAGTGCAAATTAGGTGCATTACCACCATCTGGTTTGGAGCAAATAAACTAGGCTACATTAGAGGTTGCTAAACCGGAAAGAAAACAAAACCCTCCTCGGCGAGTATTGCTCATGTTACATGAGATATGAAGACACGTTATGGGAAAATTGGACAAAATGCTGTTTTGAGCTTGTGTATAGTGAGGAGATGTTTGCTGCATGTGACAACAAATGTCACATTGCTTAGACCACCTTTCAATTAACTGCATTTCAACACAGTATACGATTCCTTCGCATTGCATTTAAGGAAATCTTAACATGCAGTTTTACAGTTTGTTGAAGAAGATGGGTTCTGCTATACCGGTAAAAATATGAAGCTATAGCCAGTAGCGAGGTAGATTAGCTTAGCCTAAATATTAGAAAAAGAGCTGAAAAGCTAGCCAAGTCAAAAGGACAGGTTGTAGCTTCAGTAGGGGTTATGTGCTTGCGTATTCGTTGGCCAGGTGCACTGACTTCCTGGAATTTTGTGAGGATGCCAGGTGACCAGCGGAGACACCACAATGTCAAACTATTGCTTTAACCTCCGTTCCCTATATGGTGCAGCTGTCTCTATTACAGATTTTTCCGGTTTTCTATTTTGGACTCTGCTCTGATAACCTGTTACCATATGAAATGCTGTAATGCAATTCTTGACTAATTTGGGTTTTAAAGGTAAGGTTGCTCATTCTCTTTTCTATATTTTGGAACCTTATTCTGCTGTAATATTTTAAAATTATATTTTTATACAATTATATATTTTTAATTATATAGCTGTAGTGCATTTTACAGTTTGATATTTCCCTGTGCTGTAATTCCTTAGCTACAGAATGTCCTTAGTGTTGTCATGAGAGAATCCTCTGTGATTACTCATATTACTGTGAAGGTAATCCCTCTTTTTGGCAGCTTTCTGTACCATGCTGCCGGCCATATGTCCAAGCGATGGCTGTGTCCAAGCCCTTCTGTCTAGGTGATAGACTCGGCCCAATTAACACTAACGAGATCGCGACCAGGGAAAGCTACATGGCTACTCGTCAGCTGACTGTTGTTTATTGCTCCTTTGTTATTGTGTTTTGGAAGATCTTCTTATCCTTCTGAGTTTCTCCTCTTGTTCTTCTCCTCTTGCTTTTTTACTCAGTCACTGTTTTCCTTTTTCTTTTTCACTCACTTTGTGTCTTATTGTTTTTATCTTTAAACAAGAAATGAGATTACACAAGTAGATAGAAAAGGAATAATGGTGGGAGAGAAAATGATAACAGGATATTGCTAGGGCAGTATACACAAAATATATTTCTGCACAATACACACAAGCAAATTGAGTGACTGACACCACCTAATCTTCTGTAGCACCCTTTTTTGAGTGTGTTTTGTGTGCACCAGCCACCATGTCAAAGTCCTGGTACATGCAATTACAGTCTGTGAATAAATTTGAATAAATTTGGTTCCCATTCACCTGGATTTGTTCGTTAATTGATGGTTGCCCTTTGGGTTTATTGCAGTCTTTAGTTTAACATTTAATCTGCTCCCTTTCCATTCTTGACAGTGACAGTAGGCTATGTTGTTCATCTTCTTTTTGTCTTTCTCTTTCTATCCCATCACTGGAAACACAAAGAATAATAATCAATGAAGAAACCATGCCATTAGCTTCTATCATTTAATAGCCACCATCACGTCTTCAGTTGTAGCAACGGCCAGCGTGTCTGACAGCTATTTGTTCTGTTAAAATGGCATCAAGTTCATGGACAGTCATCCTGGACCACAGTAGCTAAATGGCAAAAATTCTAGGGACAAGATAAGATGGATGTGGTAAAAGTTATTTAGGCAATTCAATATGTTAAAACCAACACTTGCTATATACAATTTAAAAAACCTTATCAGTCAGAGCTGTACCCTTCAGCAACACAAGAAATTATTGAGTCAATGGACCTTTTTGATAGCAGACATTTTGACTTGTCAAAAAAAAAAAACACAGCTGAAATTAATAACCTTAACGAAGTGTCCCAGTAAGCTGTATCAGTGAGTCAGCATGCACAATTCCAGGGCCACTCCTAAGTGGAAGGCAGCCATCATTACTGGTTTTGAATACCCCTGTGCTTTTCCTACTATGACATGTCAGCATTTCTGCCGTGAAAAAGGTCCATTAGGCTGTAAATCATGTCAAGTTTTAATAGGCAATGGCAATCTACAGTTTGCTGTTTGTTAAAGAAAATAGGCCAAAATCAGACAGAAGTGAATAGCATGAGCTGCAAATGAACTTGTGGCAATGCAATATGAATACGCCTTACACAATTTGGTTCTTTGTTGTTGTTTATGTTGTTGAGGAAATGTAACAACTGTGAAAGTACCGGTTGTGGAGCTATGTCACCAGCTGCAAAGTGACTATTTTCACTTGGTTTCAATATTGTACATCACTTAACAGAGCCCTTTATGTTAGCTGTAGCCCTAAGCAGTGCTCTCATCACTCACTAGGACTAATGAGCTGCATTTGCTGATGTAATTTACCTCATGTTGTGGTAGCTCACATGAAAAATGTAACCATTGCCATAAAAAATAGTTATGTTTTAGCCCTTAATTACTCGCAAGTCTTTGCCATTCAGAGACTGTTGATACCGTCAGTCAATTTGAATCTCAGGCTTTCAACTTCTGGGTTTGTTTGTGAGTTGCGAACATACAGTGGATTACCTTGTAGCTCAATTATGCTAATATATATTTTATGTACTCAGGGGGAATATCTGATGCACAATTAACTGCGGTGTAATAATCGTCTGTGTCAAGTCTAGGCCGTCAGTGATGCTATTCCAATATCCTGCTTGTTAAAATGACGACAACAACAAATCATTTTGCTCTTTTAATCATCCTGCATCATTCACCCCTTTATTTCTTTCCAATTACAAGCAAGAATGTTTAAATGAAATACTACAGTCAAATTGACAATGCAGACTGAATTACAATGGTGGTAAGTCTGTTAACTTTGCATTGCAAAATATGTCATATTGTTTTGCTTCTGCTCTGCTGTTTTCTCTCAGTCAAACACATTTGTCATACCTGTTTAATGACTTTTCCGTACATTGCCACCTGGCAAGTCCCACATTTTTGCTTTTGTACTTGTGAGGACCCTCACTGAGATTAAATCAACCATTATACCAACACGCCTAAACCCAACCATGCTCTACAACCTACGACCTAATTCTATCATTGATGCTAAAAAATCAGACATGACATGAGGGCCGGATATAAAACTTTCAAAAACTGTCCTCCCTCTCAAAGTCAAAAGTTCTAGTCCTCACAACGACAGAACAAGAAGAGATTCACGCACTTAAACCTAAACCAAAGGTTCACTAAAGTACTGACCTAAACTACTAAAGCAACCTTTTTAGCTGTTATTGAGCAGTTTTGTGTCTAACGTTACATTCTATGGAGGAGTTTTTCTGACTAATTTGATTCGTGTTGAATCTTAATAAGCTGCAGCCTTTTTAAAATTACTATTTCAGAAGGAAATAATAGTAGACCTTTGAAACCTGGCACTACATTGCACATACTCTCTCATTTGGTCAGGAAACACCTTTCTAAAGAGCTTCACGCCTGTAAAGTTATAGGAATCAAAGGCTCAATGCTGCTAATTGGCAAAACATACACATCCACCCATTAACCAAATAAAAAATATCTCAGGAGACATTCAAGTCAAACAGAGGTAAGCTGAAAGGTTACTTGCCCTGTTAATATTTGTTTTGATTCAAGGTTTAGCTGGCTTTAGAGATGTTGAATTCAGATTCTAATTATAACAATTGAACACAAGAGAGAGCAAGAGCATTGTGACATTCAGAAATGATCGCAACTGCATCAACCAGCTTAAAAGGGCAATTTAATCAACAATAGTTCAAATTCAACTCTTAATCTCACAACAATCTGCATTAAATGGCAGCTGTGGTGACGAAGTAGAATTGTGTCATTACATAAAAACTGATGTAAAAGTTTTTAAAACAATGCAATCGACCAAATGTCACAGAAAATGCAGAAGGCATAAGAAATATACATTGACATACTTTCTGAGGCAGGCATTGCATTTGCAATACCATTCTAGGGACAAATAAACTCCTTTTTGTGTTCAGTTTCATATTTGTCATGGTAGAGAGGCCAAGGGGTTAAATGCCACTGTATAATGCATGATCAGGAAGAATTCATGAACAGAGAGCTAGTTTCAAAGACACAAAGTGAAAATATTGCCTGCAGCTTGAAGGTTCAGTTGTGTTCTCCTTACTTGGTGAGAAATTATACTTTTGTTGACACCAATTTACCTTTGAGTCCTCCATAAATGGAAAAACTAAGGTCTATTTTATCCTCATAAATAGAGCATTAAGATGACCCTCTGGATGGTTGAGTTTAAAGAGACTTTACTTTCACAAGCCAAGAAGTAACTGTGTTGGTACTGTGTATCTTCAAAAGATTTATTCTTTTAAATTTGAATGAGTTATATAATAATGTTTTAAACAACTAAAACTAACTTAACTTGTCATGACAAAACCAAAGGTTATAATGTTCAGGGTTTGTTCTATAACTGTTGTAAAACTTTTCTATATTCTGTCCACCTCTATTTATTTTGCTTTCAGTCTGGCTCAAGCACAGACTTAGCCAGTTATGACAATTCTTTGACCACAACAATCCATCTTTTTGTTGTTGTTGCTTTGTCAGTGTGTTTAGAAGCATTGTCTTGATTCAGTGTCCATTTCCCTACAGTGGGACCTCACATTTCATATTATGTGTTAGCTGAGACAGACAACATCCATAACTTGTATCTTGTCCTTCAAGTGGTAACTTATCCACCTCGGCCACAACTTTGAAAAGGCCAGTTACTTTTCATTTTTTACTGTATTTCTAGAAATTGCCGGAAGAAAGATACCCTACAAAAGAAGTAAAACAAGACCTTTATCCTCTGCTTCCTTTTTACTACCATCTGTAAAATATAAATGGATGTGAAGCAGGTGTCAGTGGAGTAAGCCTTTTTAAAAGTTAAGATCAACTGTCAGATTTTGTCTAAATATTTAATGGCTGATGTGGTAAGAACAGTGACAGAGGAGTCAGGTATGGGATTCATCATAACACTGCGTCGCTGTGGTCTTGCCCCACTTCTGTCTGTCAAGACATTTGGTAATACAGGTAGACTGACATAGTGTGTAACCAATCAGAGAGCCCGAATAAGCAGCTAAGCTGTAAAAAAACTGTAATGCCAGGATCAGATTACTCCATTTTGGTCTTTAACAACAATCACTGTGTAACACTAGACAGACATAGTGCCATATATTTTTGCTGTGTCTTAGACAGTGGCGGTGGAACAGTGGAGACATACCGTTATAAGTATGACACTTACCAGCTCCCAGACAGATTATCGCATGGTGTCGTCAAGCTCACCCGCAAGTTGAGACAGACAGATTCACATATTGCATAGCCTACGTCTTGGATAAAAAAAAGAAAAGAAACACATTTTGGTGAACTATTTTCATAAAGTAAGAGATTATTTTCCAAAAAGCTGCCATTATTTTCTATTTTGAAATCCGAGAGTAGACAGCCCAATGTAAAGGGTTCGTCCAGTCAGGTGCAGATTTTGCGGTTTTAGCCTGTTTTCTTTGCTAGTCAGTGGTCAGTTAAGAGAAACTGATAAATGCTAGTGGCAAGCTAATGAAGGTAAATATGATGTAAAAGGTAAGAGCTTGTAGAATACGATTTGAGAACTTGCAGAACAAAAAAACAGAACTTGTATGTTAAAATTTGCACTTGTAAAAAATAAATTTGCACTTGTAAAAAATAAATTTGCACTTGCAAAAAATATTCACACACATGGGAACTGAATTATAAGTCACACAAAGAAAAAAACACATAGTGAGTAACATTTACTCGTGAACTTCCTTTTTCTCGGGTTCATTTTCCATCACAACCACATGATTACGACCTCTCGAATACGTTGCTGCAGTCGGCTCATCACACAGTGGCGAATCTGTGCGCATCGACTTTTGCAACACTTCTTGCGATACATTTGGTGCAAAACTGATTTGTACCTGTGGACTTACAGATGAGAGACAACTCCGTCCGGCTTATTTATGTAGCATGGAAGCTAGCGTTAGCTAAGCAAGCCCGCTTCTTATTAAATACCTTCTAATTATCTCAACACCTTTCAACAGTCAAACTGAAACACTGGCGGTGAGCTCCAGATCCTGCAGCCCCAGACGGACCGCCATCAGTGGGGATAGGCCAGCGTAGCAACATTGCTAGAAAGCTTCGCTGCTGACCTTGACCTAATCTGATCGGAGCTCCAGCGGGACACAGAGAGCCCCACTCCTGCCCCCCACTCCTGTAGGCCTATACTAAGAAATACAGAGTGCTTTCCCTGGTGGTAATATACTTAATTAGTTGTGTTGTTTGGCAAGTCTTTGAATTTATTGGGATGTTTATTTATCTATAGCTTTAAGGCTGGGGACAGATCATGGTTATCAGAGGAAGTCAGATTTTGTCATGCGTAGGTTTTTGCCATTTCTGGCAGCATGATTGAGAAATAAAATCCACAAGACAATGTTGGTTCTTCTTCCTCTGTTGAGATGATTCAGTTAATGCTGATTGGTGGGACTTATTGGGATGTTTTGGATCTAAAACCCCCTGTGTACAGAAATCTAAATAACCAAGTATTGGAATATAAATTACCAAATCACATTATGTTTTGCATAAATATGTGCTTAAAATGCAGTCTCAACACAGGGTAACATGTGTTGCAGTTATCTCTTTAATGTATTAGCTTAACGTGCTCAGCCACATTCACAATCTCAGCACAGTCTGCCACGCAGCTATTCAACATCCCTATTGTGACATATTCATGAATATTAACAACTCTCACAACAAGTTCAGCAAAAAGGGAGGTTTTATTCAGCGGCTGGGACTGGCAGCTTTTTTACTCTGTGAAGTGCAAGTGCTCAAACAGTGAATTGCATCCTGGCTGCGCCTAATGATTGAAAACACACGATAAGGCACAAAGTGCCTTCCTGGTCATACCAACTCAGAAGCTGAAAATCAAATGCATTTTCATTAGAAATAATTCATATTTTTATCTTTCTGCCGCATGTTCTTCATGCTGGTCAGCCTTACTTTTAAACCTGTAGTTTAGCATGTTATGCAGCTATATTGGCTAAGAGGAAATACAGAAATTGGCAAAAATTACAAAAAAAGTAAACTATTTGGAGTGCTAAGACTTTGGTCAATTGGATGACTCATGGATTGGTTTGTGTGTGTGTGTGTGTGTGTGTGTGTGTGTGTGTTTATAATGCAGAATATAGGAGAAATGCATGCACTCTGGACTATGTCTGAGGAATTTGGTACATGTAGACCATTATAACAGGGGATTGTCCATGTCAGATGCGCTCTCACTTACTGGAAATACTCTGCTTTATTTCGGGTTAGCACCTTGGTGAATTTATCCGACGATTAATCTGATTTCGGCGTCTGCCTGATTTTTGGGATATGGGTAAATGTTGGAACAAATTGGGACAGTGATTTTGTCATTCATCAATAAGATATATTAAAAACGTATCTTATCCGTTGTAATAACTTAAATGACATGGAGATCATAAAATAGAATTTAATAATATTTCAAACTTTTCTGCATGGTCTAATAGTGTCAATTGTTAATCTCATTTATTTGAAATAATTCAAAGTGCATGTGTTATTTCTTGTTCTGACGGGCGATCGCGTTGAAAAATTAACAAAGGGGAAATAGAGAAATTTGGAAAGTTATCAAAACTAGGGATAACATTGAAATTAAAAATTTAAAAACAATTAAATAATTCCAAAACAATCTACCAATCTACAGACTCTGATCAAATGGAAATCTCAATTGTCAGATTGACAGCACTCTAGCCCAATGAATTGAGGGGAGGGGGGTATATCATATATCCTCCCCATGGCCCCCTTGTATATATAGAATAGAATAGAATAAAGTAACTTAACCCTTGCCATTATGTTGCAGGTCAGTTTGACACATTTGTATTCTCTGAAAACATTTCATTGATTATTTGTTTGTGGGTGTAAAAACAGTGCAGGTCAATTCCTCCCCCCCCATGATGTAATGTTTATTTCACCCATCATAACAGGAGTGTTGACTTGATCATAAGACACAATGCAGATTATCAGACCAATGAGTCTAGTTATCGGCCATTTGTCCCCGCAGTGCAGGAAGTCCAACTCACTGAACTCACTAACTCACTAGTCAAATGACAGCGAATTCCTGGAACAGCACCAGGATCAGAACAAAACAACTTAACTGTATGACACACAAAATTTGGAAATACATCTCCAAAAAAAACGAAAGTAGAAAAAAAAACTTAACAAGAAATTAGGTTGTAATCGCCTTCCAGTTATTTTTCTTAAAACATATATTTATACAGGCAGTTTCTCATCGACCACTACGGTTAAAGTTTGGTTAAGTTCAAGTATGCAACTTAAACTACCTTGTTAAGGTCAGGTGGAAATCAGGGCCATGGTTAAATTACACCAGACCTTACTGGAAAGATACAAAAGGAAGGTGGCGTTGGCAGGATGTTTAGAAGTAGCAGAAAGAAAGAACCTCATGCATTGCAACCAGTTCAACGTTTTAGAAACTTTGAAAACGACTCGCCCTAGAGGATAGAAAAATATACACACACTTACACACAAACATATACAAAAGAATAAATCCGGGGAGTGAGTCAACCGGCTGGAAAATGATCTAACAGACTTTGACTGTGGATACATGAAGAAATTATTAATCACACTAAATCTATTGGAGCTGAATTATTCATTGGGTGAAATGATTTTCCTATCGCCTAAGGAGCCTGCATGTATGTCAAGTTGGCAAAATTAAAAGCATAACATAACTACGTTTTTATTTAATTAATTTTTTTCCCCATAGGCTTTAAATTAAGTGTAGACCTGCAATTAACTTGTAATCCCTGCTGGATGATGACTTTGAAATGTTGACTGAAACGTGATTACTTTTTTCCTTGCATATTGTGTTGTGACAATATGCTGTGATGTGTAGTTTCATTTAAAACATGATCACTGTTTTCTAAAAGAAGATTGTGAAGATCTCCATAAATCCCCACACAGGTCATTAATTATGTCATACAGAGAGATAGTAATGATTTGAGTGCTGTGATGATAACAAGACCTAAACTGAATTGATGCCAGTATGACCTATTTACTCAGCTTAGCTCCAAATAAGACAAAAAAGGGAAACTCAATTGAATGAAAGTTTGTGAACACTGCTGTCAATGGATAACAGACAGGGGCGGATCTATAGAAGGAGGGGGATGAGACACATTCTGTTCTATTTTCTGTTGTCTTTGTCTGTATCAGTAAATGTGATTAAGCCGTTTAATTCAATTTCAGCTAAATTCAATTTTATTTTTAATATCAAATCATAAGAGTTCACCTTGTGCTTTACATTAAAAACCGCATAAACATTTAAACAAAGCATCAACAGAAATAAGAACACAGCACACGCATCAACACAACACGACCATCTACAAAAACAGTGTGACCACCACCAACCATAACCCTAACTTAACCCTAAATAAACTTTAAAGTGCTTTATAGACTTTTATAGACGTCAATTTCTTTAAACTCACTTTTCACAACATGTTCGTCTTTTCTAAATCATGGCAAACATGGCAAGTTTTACTCTCGGAACACAACATACTTCAACTGATACATATTGTGTGAGCACTTTAAATATCAGCCATCTTTCCCAGTACCGTAGGACTAGATGTGCGATGTTTTCATTGTTAGTAGAAAAGACTGCACTCTATCTACTTTGAAGTCTATTTTCTTCCCACTTAAACAGCATGTACGCACACGCTCAGACGTGGAGTGTCTATATATTTTACCTTTTATTCCCTCTTATATTTTTCATTTCAAGTCTGCCTCAGCCATGTCTTTCTCATCACTCTTCCACACTTCTCCTTGTCAGAGCAATTACCGTTGTAATACCGTAGCTGTGCAATAAACTGTCATTATTTGGCCTCTTCTCTGAGCTTCTCCTCTCTATTACTGCAAGGTCAGTAACGGTAAAAGCCCTACATACAAAAGATGTATTCACATTCAGATGGTAGATAGCAGGCAGAGATCTTGAACAACGTTCATCTTCAGTGAGTGACAAAGATTAAATCTGACACTGTTGACTTTGAACTGAATCTGCTCCGTTCCAGGGCCGCCCCTGTGCTTTACATTTGGAAGTGATGTGTCATTTTGATCATACATAGTCCAAATAGCTGAACAGAAGTGACGAAGCAGCTGCCTTAGGGCGTGTGCAGACCTCTCAACCATAAGGTTTCCCAGCTGAAAACCAACAGGGGAAATCAGTTCAAAGGATGTAAAAATAATATGAATTCTTCTCCCTGAGCACTTACCGTGAATGTGCCCTTTAACAACAAACATAACCCCCAACTGCTCCAATAAAGCAGCTCCAAGACCAGCTATGCAAGAGTGTGAATGTGCTGGGGTGATCTTACTGAAAAAAGTAAAATCTACCCATCTATCCAGTCAAATCTTTATTTGTTCAGCACATTTCATACACATGCAAACTCAGTTTGCTTCACAGTTAAACAAAGAAAACCTTGTGTTGTGGTTGGGGTTTTGTTTCCAGTTTTCTAGTTCTTTTTTTGTGTTTTCCACATTTAGTTTCTTTGTTTGCCCTGCCTCTCCCTGCGTCTCCTGAGTGTTCCCCTTCCACTCCTGCCTACTGTGGCCAGCTGAATACACACACCTGTTCGTCATTCCACCATCAACTCTCCCACCGCACACACCTGCCAGTCATCTACAGTCGAGCCCATTACTTCAACCCCAGATCCACTCACAAGCTTTGCTTGATCATTGTCCACCCTGGTGACACTTGCTATAAGCGCTCAAAAGAACAAAAACAACACAAACACACACACACACACACCCTTGTACTTACACGTCTCTGTCGTGTTTGTGATTCTTACCTCTCATTGTTTGTTGCAGCCATTATCTTACCACCTCTCTTTTTTCTCCAGTCAGGTGGCTTCACCACTCAGTTCCCTCCTCACGGCTCCCTGCTCCTTCCTACCTCCGCTTCCAGCCTTCCCCTCTTTGACTCCTTTGTTCCCCGGACTGCAAGCCCCAGTTCCCCCATGCTCCCCAAGCTTTCCCGCCATCCTAACCAGCACTCCAGTCCCTCGTCTTGCTACCGCAGCCTTGTGCGCTCGCACCATTTCTTGCTGTTCACCTCCCCACGTCTCCTTCCCATAATCAAATAAACCGGATTTTTGTTGAGCCTTGCATCTTGGTCCATTCTGTACTCCGGTGTCACACGTTAAACAAACAAGATAGAAAAACACATTAGCTAGCGTTACTTAAGTTGACGACAACTCGTTTCGCTAATGTAAACCTCTAACAAGCACGGGAGGACAGGCTTCGATCCATCTTGGCTGTCAGAGAGGAAATATGAATATTGGTAAGGTTATGCGGAAAACTAAGTAACTGGGGGAAAAAAATATGGGAAGACTTATAAAATATGCCTTGTGTAACAGTTTGTTTGTTCATGTTCAAATGTTCTGTAGTATTGTACCTAATTGGATTAGCATGTAACTTGTGAGTTTAGCCAGACCACTCGTGAGCTGTAGCAGACAACAGAAAATGACTGTGATCCCCACCCCTCTTAACAGCACTGTCAGAAGCAATGCAACTGAAGACGGGAAGGGCGCCCTGTTGTTCATCAGCCTTTCATCACTGAATGTGGATTGAAATGCAATACTCTCTTTTCTTTGATGGAGTGGAAATTCTTTATTTTCAATTCAAGGCTGCATCTCGCCAGCAAAGACACTAAAATGTGCCTCTCATGGGTGAAAAGTGAGACATGACGGACATGCAGAGTGAATGAAGATAGATGCTCAAGGACCATGGTGATGTAGGGATGAAGTAGGCTGGGGGCTGTGGAGGTTGTAGGCTAGCAAGGGCCACAGTGTAACTTTAGTGAAAGTCTTGCTTGCAATAATCTGAAAGATCTGTGCATTCTGTTACATTTCTAACAAAACCGTGATCACCGGAGTGTGTCTGTGATTACAGCCACTCCCATTACTCAGTAGATACAGTGATTTTTAGCTGGTTGTATCTTATGCGCTGCTATGTTTGAATTCCTTTTTGAATGTGTCGGGAAATGGTGAATCAGGAAAGGAGCATCTGCTTTGTTTTTTTTTGGAATAGAAAGCTCCAAAACTGTCAAACTGCCGACAGCTGTGTCTGTGAATAGTCCATAGTAAGTGCAGGTTTGGGTTCAGCTTCTTTTCATTAGAACGAAAGTGGAATTCTCAGTGGAGAGTAAGTTGGGGAGGCTGTGGCTCAGTGGTAGAGTGGTTGTCTGCCAACTGGAAGATGGTGGCTTGATCCCTTTTTATCACTGTTCATCTGATGAGCAGGTGGCACCTTGTACGGCAGCCTCGGCCACAGTGTATGAATGTGTGTGAATGGTGAATGGTTCCTGTAGATGTAAAAGCGCTATGAATAGTCGTAAGACAACAAAAGCGCTATATAACAGTCCATTGACATTTACTAATACAAACTAAACATTCTGTGTGGTTAGAGTGAATTGACCTGATGTATACAATAAAAAAAATGCATTGTTGATTACTGTAACAGAAAATATATTATGGTTGTTATTTTTTTATTTCCATTTGTGAAATTATACTACATTGGTGCAGTTTAACTATTGTCAATCATATATTGGGATTTACATTACATCCTAGAGTGCTTGGTGAGTCTCAATATATAATATATATTAATCTGTGTGGTGTTGCTGTACATTGAAAATCATGTATCTTGCATAGTTTTCTGATAAACTGAAGGAAAAATACTCTTGGATGAGTTGAGAATGTTCACCTATACAATTTAGTATAATAATAAACTGAATTTGCATAGCGCTTTTCAAGGACCCAAAGTCGCACATTATGCTAAAATATCTTTAAAAATAAGCTTTTTAACAGCTTTAGCTTAAAGATAAAACAAGGCTGTTGTTTGTCAACAAAAGATATCTTAGGGAAACATGGTTTTCATCAATGAAGGTTGCCATGTGAAAATGTGATTTTTGGAGGAAAAATACTGGTTTTCTTCTCTCTGTTTCTGGAACAAATATATACGGTTCTAGATTTGTAGTATCTATTTTTTTGTCTTGCTAAAGTTACGCTATGAAAGCAGGATTAAATGGTGGCTTTTTTGTATGCATATGAGACAGAAAGAGAGGACAAGTGCTACGGAGGGATACATATCAGTGTGTCTGTTCACAATATGGCACAGTTTTTCCATTTCATTGTCACGACCCTATCTTGACTGCAAAGAATCATCATTTAGCAACTGTAGTATTTGGTGAGATTGTCATTTTAGGATTTAGGCAGTAAGAGCGGTGAATGAGGGTTATTTGGTTGTGTTTGTTTATTCCACAAAGCATTGTTTGGTACCAGTCCCAAATTTGGTTTGTAATGAGTTCTTTTATATCACATACTTTCAAGCAGTGGCTCATTACTGTTGAAATGGTGCAGAGTAAAAACTGGTGACCATCAACTGGCCATCTGACGCTGCAGTGAAATCTCTGTGGGAGGTCTGGCAAGGCTTCAACCTTAATTCCTTACTGGTTTGGTTTCTTTCATCTTTTTACAGATAGGCTCACTAAACCAGATCCTGTCATTTGTTCCCATGTGAACCAAGGCACTTCTCAGCCTCTGACCACACCACACAGACACAAACAGGCGCAAAAAAGAGAGCTGCTTTCCGTCTGCAACCACACCATACACAGAACTCCCAGAACACGGGTGATCCACATTTGTTAAGTGAGCAGCTCTCATCCTGTGACCATAAAACACACATGCGTCCGAACATATTGAATGACTGGCAGCCCATACACATACGTTTGCAAATTACCAAAACGCACACACAAAAGGACTAACAAGGTCAAATGGATCTATAAAAGCTCACCCAAATGCAATCCATGAAGGGACACACACACACACACACACACACACACACACACACACAGAGTTACAATTACACATGAACAGTGTGGGAGAAACCTAAGAACATGCTCAAGTCATTACTCTTCTAGTCTCTAACAATCTATTCTCATTTACAAATACTTTTTAATAAAGTTTACACTAACAGGGTTAATAAAACATGATGATCCTTAACTGTATTCTTACATTTTACATGACAATACCCAGAGGATGAAGTAATTTTACACCTTGACAATTCTACCTGCAGCAAGGTTGTTAGCACTGATCACTGAATCTAAGCAAATATCTATTAGCCTACGCGTATCATTCAAATTGTGGCTGATATCATCTCAAACAGATCTCCACCGCATCTCCAGCCTCAGACCAGTGTTGCCATCCTCTGGGATGCTTCCCTGTAAATAACCCAAACAGTTTTCAATTCAATTCAATTTGATTTATTTGGCGCTAAATCACAACAGTTATCTCATTGCGCTTTTCATAAAAGAGCAGGTCTAGACCGACCTCTGTGATGTTATTTACAGAAACCCAACAATTCCCACACATAACACATTTTTGTAAAACAGAACAACAAAACATTGTTTGGGGCTTTTTCTCCTTTATTTCAGAGTGACAGTGGATAGACAGGAAATGTGGGAGAGAGATGGGGGTTGGCACGCAGCAAATGGCTGCAGGTCAGATTTGAACCCAGGCGGCTGCAGAGGCCTACATGGGGTGCACGCTCTTACGGGGTGAGCTA